>NC_136002.1:31272215-31354715 GCF_048128805.1 Centroberyx gerrardi
CCGCTGCCACTGGGGCCTTTCGAGTAAAGAGGTCATTACTTCATCTATCCATCTTCCTCTCTTTCCTCCTCCTCCTCCTCTCTACCATTTCACCTGAGAGATAAAAACAGAGCGCTCTCTCACTCTGTTTTGATATGAGGATTTATTTAAAACAAGTCTCACCATCTATCTCACTTAATCTTTCTTTCATTCTCTTCCCATAATTCTATTCTATCTATCTATAATTTCTTCTGTCACTTTCTCGCTCACTTATTTACTCTTCAACAGAAAGATAGAGAGAAAGAAAGAAAGAAATAGAAAGAAAGCAAGCTGTCAGATTACATTAATCCAATTGAATTAATCTGATTACAAGTAAATGTAATTTGTACAGTCTCTAAAAAAAACCCCACAGCATTCAGACTGTGGTTGTGTAAAAATGAACAAAATGTAAAATAAATGTTAATGTAAAAAAAAAAAAAAAAAAAAAAAAAAAGACGTCACAAAATAACTAAAAACGTAAAAATTAAAATAAACAATTCAAAATAAATGTAAATGTATTTTTTTTTTTAAAACACAATCAGATCAGTTGCATAGATATACATGAAATGGAAATTAGGTGTAAATGGAAATAAATGTAAAAGTACTACAAAACACAGTCAGACTAGTTACTGAAAATATTTTTAAAAAAACACATGAAACATGAAAAAATACACGTGGAAAGATGTTTGGTAGCTGCATTGTATTGGGTCGGACTGCCTGGCTCAAAGGCACATTGGCTGCCGTGGGGGAAATACTAGATGTAACACCAGATAACAGACTCCAGTACTCCCTGCTGTCTGCGTTATGTTGCGCCCATGGTCAGTCCTTCAGTGTTCACTTAGTAGAAACTTCATAAGAAAAAGGAAAAAAGAAAGGAATCTGCACACTACTTAAAATCACAAAGACTATAAGAAGAAGGCCAAAAAAAAGTCTCTTTAAGGCATTTATAAAGCCATGATCTGCTCACCACAATGTGCAAACGTGCAAATAGTCACAGACAAATGTTTGAATACTACATCTTCATCAGTGTCTCACCAGCTCCAGTATCAGAACCCCTTATATAGGTAAAAGACAGCCACATGATAGGATAACGTAGTCACATAAACTACCAGGCAAAAGTTTGGACACACCACATTTTTCTTTATTTTTACTATTTTCCACATTTTAGAATAATAGTAAAAACATCAAAACTATGAAATAACACAAATGGAATTATGCAGTGACCAAAAAAGTGTCAAACAAATCAAAACTTATCTTATATTTTAGATTATTTAAAGTAGCCGCCCTTTGCCTTAATGGAAAGGCAAAAAGGCTTTGGAAAGAAATTCATACATCCGATCAACTTCACTGTTTATATTTTGTCCAAGAAACACATTTCAAAGCATTTAAGCAGAAGCCTTTAGATCAAGAGAATGAAAAACATAGAATATTCAGTCAGGTGGGTCCAGACTGTTGACTGGTAGTGTATATCTATTTACAAAGACGATATATATAGCATACAAAACAATGCACAACTAGATGAAATGCATTGGGCTTTGAACCAGCAACCAGCCTCTTCACCTCCGCACCAACCTGCCTCCTGAACAAAGCCAGCAGTGTGAAAATGAAGTGAGTTGTCCTACATTTCAGCTGACAAACTGACAGCATCAATCTCACCGCTGACATGACACTCGGATGACAATCTGTCATCACGCTGTAGGGAACAACTTTTCTTTTTTTACCCCCCTTTTTTTCCCTCCCGTTTGGTTCAGGAGAAAGCATCGCTCCTCTCAGTTCATATAGCAAACACTTCGGTTTGTCAAAATGTCTTTTATCGTCTGTGTTGTGGTTGATCTTTAGTTCTTATGTAAGGGTTTACATGGATGACGTTCCTCGGTGAATGTTAAGTAGCTTTTCATAAATACCAAAAGATCAAACAGGTCGACTAGCAAGTGCTTCCCACGCTGGAAGACACACTCTAGATGTGTTGATGTACAGCAACTCTCTCTCTCTCTCTCTCTCTCTCCCTTACCCTACCTCTCTCTCACTTTGCTTTCTCACTTTTTCTTTTGCCGTCTTTCGATCATTCCCCCTATTCTCTGTCTCACACACACACACACACACACACACACACACACACACACAACCTGAAGTCCCTAGAGAGATTTAACGAGTGTGTATTCGAGTACAAATACAGCAGAGTGAGAGCATGAGGCTTGCAGCTGTGTGTGTGTGTGTGTGTGTGTGTGTGTATGTTCCTCAGGGAAGTGACTGCCATCCATTAGTGGAGGTCCAATCAGGCGAGAGTGCAGCTCTTTCCCACCACTTACACCAGAGACAGGCTCAATACACATTGTCATGGGGTTAACTTTAGGTAACGACCGTTTCAACAGCAGCGGTGCAGTTGAGGGTTTATCAGGATATATGAAGGTTTATCTGTTTTTCTGGTTGTTTAGAGTATAGCCGCCTGCAGTGTTAGCCAATGCTGAAGTGTCCCTTCTTGCATTTAGGCTGCGTTCACACGTAGCGTTTTGTTGTGTGGAAAGAGCGCTGCCTTGAGCTTCTTGTGAGGAGAAATAAAACCGTTATCTGACATTAGCTGAGCAGCTGCTAGCTCGCTAACTAACTTAGCTGGTTAGCACTTCTAGCAGATAACACAGTGTTGAGTAACAAGCAAAGACTTATATTCCCAATACACGTCCAGTATGATCCACATTGCATCTTTATGATCGGTGTTGTGGTACCGAATATTCACTTCAATTAGCAAATTCTCCACCGGCACTTTCTCCATCTGTGCTGTTGTTATGGGAAACGGCCGGCCTCTCCATCGTGATTGGGTTGCTGAGAAAAAAAGCGGTTCACATCGCCTGACGCTTTTCTGAAAAATTGAACGAAACTCAACTTCTGAAAGCGCTCCACTCACTCGATGGCAGTTTTGAAAAAAAAAACACAGCCTAGTTCTGCATTAGTACTGTATACAGCGTATAAGTTTCTCTTCAAGCATTAATTCTGCATCTATCCTCCATTAGCATGTACAGTAGCAGCCATTGCAGAGGTCTATTCTACATTAGTACTGTAGATAAATACTTTCCTGAATGTTAGTGTATACTAAGTACAGTATGTTGGTATATTGTGTATTAACTGCAACATAAAATGTGGGTGTCTTATAACCAACAAGTTACCAGACCATTTCTTACACCTTCCAACAGCTCACAACATCCTTGGTTTGACTCTGACTCATGCACTTTTCCGTCTGCCTCCCTCCAGCAGAAATGTCACAGAAAATAATCTTCAAAGTGGTTAAACTGTGAGACTCTACACTGTGGATCAGGTTGTGTCCGTCCAGCTGTCCGTCAACTGTCATATCTCAGGTGTCATCTCAGACCCTGCTGGCCTGATTCTGACTTAACTTAGATATGATACACCTTCGCACTGTGTTCCAGCTTTTCACACTGATTGGCCTAATGAGGGCGCTATAATTAAAGGTCAAAATCTGAACCCAAACACGCTTATTGCTGTGGTGTTTCTGCACTGCACTTCCCACAGATCACCTGTCAATCAAACAGTGTGGGCGGAGCTTGGATTCCCTGTTGATGCAGTTTGAGTTTCTCTTTTCTCTGTCTGTTCAGCCATGGTGGCTATCGCTGCTCATGCTAACTACCCAGTTCTTCTTCTTCTGTTTATTCCAAACAAACCGGAAACATAAAACGCATCACTTCCTGTGCGGCAGAGGATTTTTCCCGGGAATGAGCTACCAGACACCGGGTATAGGTCGAATCACTGATGTGTTATATCTATTGGTGATAGCATATATTAGCATTCCCTGAAGGAGGTAGGTCTATACTTTGCACAATGGGAGCAACAGAAAATAAAAGAGCAGTTTTAAAGTCCCAGAGTATAAAAGATTAAGAGATCCTGGGCATCCTGGTGCCTAAGTGGGTTAAGACTCATACTATCCACAACTTAAATTTGGGTTTGAATCTGCCTGATAACATTTGTTGCATGTCTTCCCCATATCTATATCTCCAGTCACTCTCCAAATGTCTAAAACGTCTCTCAAATCTCTGTCTGAGACCATACACTGTGTCTGCAGAGAGTTTGTTTTTCAGGATTGCACAAATTCCATAGGAAATAACATTTAATAGGAAAGAAAAACAGGCGGTTCTGCTCTGACCTATCTAGCAATTTCTCCCTGTAATCACTGATTTGAAAGTCTTAAAAGGAATACACCAAGTTCATGAGAAAAAAGAATATATTTTTAAATTTAGCAGTCCCTTAATCTTTCTGATAACAGATTCATGTCACCGCCTCTCTCTCCTGCAGTGTACCGTTAAATAAAGACTAGTTTCTACGGCGGTTCTGCCTCAACAGAATTAAAACACGTTGTTCTCTGATAATATTTTTAACGATATCTGTCCCTTAAGATGACGGTACCAAAGTTTTCTAGTCACAGACAGAAAATAAAAGACCTAAGTCCCATTCAAGTCTTCCAGTCCCAAGCAGGCCAAGGCTCCTACCTTGTGCTCTAGACAGTTTTGAATCTGTCTGGTGACACTTCTTACAAATCATCTCTCATCCTTCTTTTTTTTCTTTCCCGTTTATACTGTGTGTCGTTGAAAACAAATGTTAATCGACGTTGTTCTCTGGTCAAATGTCTAATGTTAGCAGTCCCTGAAGGTGTCAATACCTCAGTCCCAGAGAGAGAGAGAGAGAAAATAAAAGAACTGTCTTCAAATTGCCCAAACTAAACAGATTGAGAAACTCATTCTGGTTTCTCAACAGGATAAGGACGTTACCATGAACTCCTGACACCACAGATTTGAATCATAGACTGTAAAAACAGATGGAGTAGTGAGTGTGACGTCACCCATAGGTTTCTGAAGGACCTGTCAATCACTAGGAAAACAACAACGTTTTATATCCATTATATCCCGTTAATGGCGCAGTTATTTTGAAAATCGCCATATGGACACTTATTAGAAGAAGTGAAATTAGCTACTGAGGCTAAAACCTCTTGTGGAAAAAACGTGTTGACGTTATATTTTTAGCAGAAGTTGGATTGTGGTCCACTGACTTCATGGAGTTGGGCAGTTTGGAGTCTTTTTGGCACCGACATCTAGCAGACGTTAGAGGAGTCGCTGCCTTCTGACACTTCTTTATTGGCTTCAAAATTCACCTGTGGTTTTGGCCGCTTGGTTTGAATAATACACAGCAAAACAACGTCCATCTTAACAAGTCATTTAGTCTCATATTCGGTCTTAAAAAGTGAAAAATTAAAGTCTTAAAACGTGCCAATGGGGTGAGACAATTCCACTTGTTAGCTGTTACCAGCAGCTAGTATCAGTCGGTCGATCGGGTCGGTCTGTTGGTTCCAAACATTACAAAAAAAACTAAACACTGTGCATATAGAGCCACAACACACAGAGATACAGGCTGCCACATTGGTGCTTTAGCTTGCTTGGGAGGGCAGCAGAGTTTCATGCAGGGTCCCAGTTTATAATCCTGAGGTAAATGATTCAAAGGAATTTTGACTTTTGAACCCAAAAAGCACAGAATGTACATTATGCTATTTGACATGGTCCATTTAAAACATAGCATTTTTCCACCAAGATACTAAGAAAAAAGTTACACCCCACATTCATAACATTGATTGATGTTGCACACAGCATAGAATAGGCCTAAATACCAGATTGATTAGGACTATTTATTTTATTAGTGACTGCACAGTCTAACCAAATGTAGGCCTACTTGAAGCTAAGGCCCCAATAAGGCAACTTGCACCAATCTGGTCGCAGTTTATCACAAATGATGTGCTTGTTTTCATTGCAGTTTCACTTGTTTCAGGGTTTCATTTTCTCTAAGCATCAGTATCTTGAAACAAGGCAGAATAAGGCAGATCACTGCACTACTTTTAATAAAGCGACACTGGCACTGAAACAAGTGAAATTATCTTGTCCCATTGGCAGATTTTTCACTTGTTTTGAGAAAGCAGTTTGTAAGATTCTTACGAGCCTCATGGGGGGTTGATTGGGTTTTTGATCAATACCAAAGACTCAGTGTTTACTCTGCCAGGTGCTGAGATTCAAAAACTCACTTTCTGTCCCATACTGTGTTTTGGAACAAAAACTCCCTGCCTACTGGAATTTCAGCACACCCTCCTCCACCCCCACAGACACACACACACACACACACATAATCATCAGCAGAACACACACACCTTTCACTTCAACACAACATAAAGTTACAGACTATCATTACAACTGACACAGTTTTTTGAAAAGAGCCTCAGTGAAAGCTGCCTCCAGCCCCTTCCTACGTGTTCCTGCATATCTGCTGAAGTGACCAAGGTAGGAATGAAAACAATGTGTAAGCCGTATGTTTTTACCAAGGACTACAATAATGCTGAGAAAAAAACATCAGAAACTGTTCAGATCATGTAATTCAATGATGTGTAAAGAAATATGATAACAATATCACCATTTAGTTCTAGTTGATAATACCATGGAATATAACTAAAAATAGCTCATAATTAAAATTAAGACAACTAAGATTAGTTGATGATGTCACAGCCCGGCTCAAAAGACTGTGACAAGGAGGAAGACAACACAAGCTGACGGCTAAGAAAACTAATTTATTTACAAAAAAAGTCAAACGTGTAGGGATCAGTACATCAGTAATGTAGAGCATGTATGAATGGGTGGCAGTGTATGTGGAGAGGAGAACATAACAATAAACCGGACGCTGTCGCCATGTCTGCCGTGGGAGATGGGACCGCCCCACAGAGAGAGACTGCAGGATGAGGGAGGTATTTATAGGGCGGAGCACACCGGGCCCAGGTGTAGCTCATGCAGCTGACGACCCTCCATTCAGCACCTGCAAAACACACGTGTCCAGGTGGAGGGGCCGTCACAATAATAAAATGAAATAGAATTTGACAGTACAATAGCACAGTAATCTGAATTTGCTTAGCGAAACACTTACACACACACACCCGCCAGGCATGTCATTTGCTCCAAATACCCGGAGTAACTGTGCGCTAACTTAACCCTAACTTCCAGTCTACCACTCAAACTGGACGCTCACCTGAAGATTTCTGTTGATTCAGTTTTACCAAAGCAGTTTCTCCCAGCCTGCTATTAAAGATCACGGTATTATGACAGTCTTTGATCAGTGATCTTATAAAACTAAGTTGGAAAGCTATAAACGGTTCGTCTAGCCTAATGTCCTGAGTCGACCCTTCTAACAAAATGGGTTTGTCACAAACTGCTTCACAGAGCGGTGAAGGACAGAGATAATATAAAACAAGAGTAAACAATGGAGCAGCAAACCCTCCGTCCAAATTCAGAGTCCAAATGAGTAATGCACTCTGTTTTCTGTGTGTGTCTGTGTGTGTGTGTGTGTGTGTGTGTGAGAGAGAGATAACTGGGTAACACTAGGGCAGTCGCCAGGAGCAGAATGTAAATGACGGACTGCAGGGAAGGAAACAAAGCGACTGGCTCTTTCACATCTGTACATGATTGGGTTGAAAATTTCCGGCTGTACTTGTTTTCATGAGTTTCCTCACAGCGCTCTGACGTTGGAAAGTTGTTTGGAACGACAGGGGACAGAAACTTTGGGGCTTAATTAGTTCTAAGCAACTGGTTCAAAGAAATCTGCCTAATTTCTTTCTTTTCGGTTTCTGACCGAGACTTGGCAGAGGAGCATGGGATACGGCCCCCTAATCGAACTGTGCCCTCCGGATTGTTCTTTTATCAGCACTCCCAGGACCTCGGGCCGGGGTGGAGGACTCGCAGTGGTTTTCAGGAACTGCTTTCCAAATCGGACGGTGAGCACTGGGGCTTTCTCCTCCTTTGAACTGCAGATAACCAAAGTTGGTCGTTCAAATCCGTTTTATTGTATTTTAATTTACCGTCCCCCTGGTTCTAATAGCTCTTTTTTGTTTGAATTCAGTGACTTTTTATCCTCTATTATTGGCTTGGACACAGTTATTATGGTTGGTGATTTTAATATTCACGTCGATAATGTCTCTTGCAGCTTTGCTGCTGATTTTCTTAATGTCACTGAGTCTTTTAATTTTATTCAACACGTGTCTGGTCCCACACATATTAGGGGTCATACCCTGGACCTTGTTTTTACGCGTGGTTTAAATATTGATTGTATTTGCTCTGAGGAGCTACATGTTGCTGACCAAGAATGTGTTTTGTTCAACCAATTTAGATTCTCTGCCCGGTAAACGTGTAAGTTGCTCTCGCATCATAAACCGCCTCTCAGCTGAGAAGTTCTCTGCAGCTTTTGACCCAAGCGCAGTGTTGTCTTCTCACGCTGACCTTACTAGTCTGGTCCACTCCTTTAATACACAGTGCTCCGTTTTGGATAAAGTGGCTCCTAGTAAAATGAGACTTGTTCCCTCCGTAAATTCATCCCCCTGGTTAAATGACGATATTCGTTGTTGCCGGCGTAAATGTTGAGGGCAGAGCGACTGTGGAAATCCACCAAGCTCCATGTTCATCGTCTCTATTACAAAGACCTTATAACTGAGTTTAACAACATGGTTAAGGATGCGAGGGCTTCTTACTTTGCTAACCTAATTTCCTCCAGTAAACGCAACCCTAAAGTCCTGTTTGACACCATAAACAACATTGTCACTCCTGCACCTCCTGATGTGCCTGTCATTTCAAATAAGGATTGCAGTAACTTTCTCTCTTTCTTTGTGGATACGATTAGAGATGTTAGGGCTAGCATCATCCCCTCTTCTACTCCCTTTTTTGCTTATCCAACTCGGCTGTCAATTTTAGACTGCTTCTCTCCTATTTCCCTACAAGACCTCATTGATCTGGTGGGCAGTATGAAACCTTCCTCAAGCCCTGTAGATGTTTTACCTACTTCCTTGCTTAATGATGTACTTGGGTCTATCGGTTCATGTCTGGTCGCTATTATAAATGGCTCCCTGCAATCTGGTTGTGTCCCAGCTTATTTTAAACATGCAGTTGTTCAGCCTCTCCTGAAGAAAACTAATCTTGATCCATCCCTTCCCAAAAACTATAGGCCTATATCGAAAATGCATTTTATCTCGAAAATTTTAGCCAAACAACTCACTGCTGTCTTGAATGCACACAACATTTTAGATAAATTCCAATTTGGTTTCCGTCAGAAGCATTCCACTGAAACAGCTCTTCTCAGAGTCTCCAATGATATAATGATGTCCTCTGATGTGGGTGAATGTTTTGTTTTGGTGCTGCTGGATCTTAGTGCGGCTTTTGACACTGTAGATCACAGCATCCTGACTGAAAGGCTCAGGCGGTGGGTGGGTGTCTCTGGCAGCGCCCTGGACTGGTTCTTCTTGTTTTTCTGTATCGCTTGGTCCCTACACGTCTGAAGCTGCTGCTCTTTCCTGTGGTGTGCCTCAGGGTTCTGTCTTGGGTCCTGTATTATTTGCTTTGTATATGCTTCCCTTAGGTCACATTATCAGCAAATTTAAAGGTATCTCATATCACTGTTACACTGATGATATCCAGCTGTATGTCTCTTTTAAGCCTGATGAGACTGACAAACTGACTGTTTTGCACGATTGTCTGACTGCCATTAAGGACTGGATGGCGAACAACTTTTTACAGCTGAACGCTGATAAGACTGAGGTCCTTATCATTGCTTCAGATAGCATAGCTTCCAATGTTGCTCAGTGTATTGGGTCCCTTTCTTCAGCTGTACAGTCTAATCTTAGAAATCTCGGTGTTATATTTGATATGTACTTTGATCAGCATATCAAATCATTGACCCGTACATGCTTCTTCCATTTAAGAAACCTTGCCAAACTCAGGTCAGTTGTATCACAACCCGAGTTAGAGATGATCATTCACGCTTTTATATCATCCCGGCTAGACTACTGCAATTCCCTTTTCACCTGCCTCAGCAAGTCGTCTTTGGACCGTCTCCAGATGGTCCAGAATGCTGCTGCGAGGCTGCTGACCGGGTCCAGCAGGATGACTCACATCACACCCATCTTAGTTTCATTACATTGGCTTCCCATCAAGTTCAGGATTCATTTTAAGGTTCTTGTTTTCACATATAGAGCCCTGCATGGTCAGGCACCTGTGTACATTTCTGACCTGCTCCATCCTTATATCACCAGTAGGCCACTTAGGTCCTCTGACCAGGGCTTACTGGCTGTCCCTCGCGCCTGACTGAAAACAAAAGGTGATCGTGCCTTTGAAGTGGCGGCTCCGACACTGTGGAGCGCTCTTCCTACAGACATACGATCTGAGGTCTCTGCTGATGCCTTTAAAAAGCAGCTGAAGACTCATTTGTTCAAACTGTCTCACCTCGTGCTGTCTAGTGTTTGTATTTTGTGTGTTATGTTTTATTGTTCGTTTCTTTTTACTGTATTTATGGTCTTATTTTCTTGTGAAGCACTTTGTGACCTTGCTCTGTGAAAGGTGCTATACTAAATAAACTTTTACTTTTACTTACTTACAGCGGCTACTTCTGTAACTGTACAAGTTCAAAACAAAGAGTTTCCGAAAAAGGTAAAGTGTGCTCAGTCAGCTTCCCCTGGGTTAAAACATAGCGCTCATCCCCTCCTCACTCATACTTGTACTTATTGAATTTTTCCTGTGGACCTTAGACAATATGTTTCCCACACGTGTTTCTGTCGGTGAATACAAGCCTTTCTGCTTTTTGCTGTCGATTTAACCTTGGGAGATGAATACACTGCAGGGAGTCTGCTGTTTGATAAGGGAACGTTAGGAAGCAGCCATAACGAGCATTAAAGGAGCTATTATGGTCAAGTCGGGTCATATTTATTCACGAAGTACTTTTAAGAAAATAGGTTCGTAACAAAGCACCTTTGAGAACAGCGCAAGGCATATAATAATAATACGTAATACAGATAAAAACGGGGGAGAACAGACACATTACAGATTTTACACATCACAGTTCAGCTTAACCTTGCTTGTCTAAATGAGAAATTCTGTCTCTTGCCCTTGGAGTCTGAATCACAAACACCTATTAGTACTTTAATTAGGTGTAGTAGAAGGACAGAATGATGGTTAGTTCATTCGCTTTTTTTTTCACCTTTTTTACCCAGGGAAGGATTTTGCTTAGCACATATGATTTTTCTCAGTACATTACACACTTCCCTACCTGGCAGCAGTAGAACCAGTCATCTACTGCTGCCATTTCACTCAAGCAGGTGAGGATTAAAGGATAAGTTTGCCGATTTTGGACCTATGTATAATTTGTCTCTTCCATCTCTGTAGTACTGGGACCCACAGACAATATTGGCTCTGGAGTTAGCTGTTGGTTGAAAAAGCGAGCTCCGTTGCCTCTTGCTGCTAACAATGAGTCCAAACTGTTTGTCAAAATATCTCCAGTAAAGCCAGTCTGTGAAAACGATACGGAGAGCGACCGACGTGTTTCTCTCCACGGCCCGGAAAGCAGCGGCACCGCACCGTTTCCACTCGGCGGATCGTCTTCTACCGAACTCTACTGTTTACAATCTGACCTGACCGTCCAAAACTAGATCACTTCGCTGTTTCAACCCACAGCTGACTCTGGAGCCAATATTGTCTGTGAGTCCAAGTACTACAGGTATGGAATAGACAGATTATATATAGGTCCAAAATTGCCAAACTTATCCTTTAAGTAGCTTGTAGGGGGCCTTATCAGTGGAAGTTGTTTAGGGAGGGGAGACTTTTACTCATTCACTTTCCCTGCCTGTATTTTCCCAGTGCATCCTGGGATTTAAACCTGAAAAATATCCTGGTCACAAGCCTACTTCTCTAACTTTTAGGCTACTGCGGTCCCCCACTGTAGCTCGCTTCTATAGTTTATCTATCTATAGTTATTTAATCTATAGTTTAAGAAGCCAAGGTGAACTTCTGAGTGTCAGCTTCTTTGCTGAGCAGAAACATGCAGCAGCCTCAGCCTCTGGTCTCCAGCTATAGCTTGTATTATAGCCTGGCAATCGATAGTGTCTGGGGTTAGCCTGAGGTGAGGTTCAGCACCGCCCTGCTTCACATGCACAACGTTACACACACTCACACCACTGCAAACACAGCCTGTCTCCGGCACCAGCTCGTGTCAGGCTGAGCATTTTAAATTTTATGCTTTAGTGTATTTTGCTGACACTCTTATCCGGAGCAACTTTGATGTGAGCGCAGCTGCCGAATGAGCTTCAATTTTCTAGATCACAAATGGAGGACTCGGGGAAAGGGTTCAAGGGTTTTGGAGACGACTCAGTTCTGAATGAGGAACAACAGAGGCCAGACATTAAAGAGCCACGGAGGAAGACAGCAGGTCAAAATCAGAGTTTACTCCACAGAACAAGTGCAACACAGCTGCATCAGGATGCTCTGATTCAACAGATCAACCTGGGTCTTTATGTATGGGACTCCTGACTCATGCTGAAGGTCTTGAATGACAATAGATAATTCTTATTTTGTACATTGAGGCACCAGTTACAGAGTGAGAAAGATATGACACATATGAGACTACTAATCTACCGATGCCAAGCATATGATGTTATTTGAGTAAGATAATTTATGGTAAACACTGCGTTCCTCTTTTTCCTGACCATATCAGTGTATGTAGGGTGTCTGTGATATGATTTAAGAGCGATACAATCTGTCTCCTGGACAGTAGTTACCAAGTGCTCCGTCCAGAGGAAGCTGGACTCACTGACATTAGATCTTTTCCTCTCTCGTTCCTTTGGTATAAAGCATCACAGACCAGCCGGGTTGGTAAACATGAGTGTGCAGTTTACGGACGTCAAGTTACATTTTATTGAAGTCCCCAAAAAAACGTTGTTGCGGCTGCCAACATGCAAAAACGATGTATTAAAAGTGTGTATTATAGCATTCTGACTTCATTGAGGCAGGGCTAGCTGCTGTGATCATAATGCATCTCCTCTCTCCCCCCAATTCTTCCTCACTCTTTGCTTCCTCTTCTCCCAGTTTGATTTTTGATTTTTAACCTGTAAGACCTGTTACAGAACCTCCCATGGCGAGGGAAATCACACATTTAAGAACAAACGTAGCTTCTTCTGAGTGGGACAGCTTGTCTTTTAGCTTGTTTGGTAGACCAAGTTGTTTTCTGCAATGAAATGGGGGAAAAGAGAAAGTCACAACAGGCAAAAAGTCCCCAGTGTGCTTTTGTCTTCTTTTTTCTTTTTCCATTTCTTTTTCAGTTGCGACTCAGGAGACAACAAGGCCTTTATCTGAACAGTGTAAACTGTGCAGTTCTACCATTCAACACTGTCTTTTATTTACCCAAGAATTTGCCGCTAGTGCATACTTTTTTTTGCTTATTGTTAGATATTCAGACTGAATGTCCATCTGGTTCCACTCCGTTATTCAGCCTGAGATTTCCTCCTCGGTAGCCGTTTTGTGCGTGGGGGGGTTGATTTTCCCCGAACTGATCACTAGTGACCGATGTATCTGAACCAATCACTAGTGACCGACGTATCTGAACCAATCACTAGTGACCGATGTATCTGAACCAATCGCTAGTGACCGATGTATCTGAACCAATCACTAGTGACCGATGTATCTGAACCAATCGCTAGTGACCGATATATCCGTCCGCTCTGACGTTACTTCAGTCACACTGATGTTGCAGCCAGTCAGCCTCTACATCCATGGGTCGCCAGACATTTACCAACTGACCCAAGAATGTTGGTCCATTTTTTTGGTGATTTCAACAAATCTGTTGTGCCGAAACTCCAATGAAAAACCATTGCACTAATGGTTCAAACTTTAGAAGATTAGTAGTAGTGTACTGTATAGTAATGCTTCTCTCTGGGCAGGAAAAGTGTACTGCAGGCATATAACAGGTTACTCTAGCATCAGTCTATTGTATACAGAGTATTGCTGCTCTTGGGTCACAAATAATGTATTGTATGCATAAATTGTGCTACTGTAGTATCACCTTATTGTATGTGAAATAATGCTGCTCTTGGGGCAGAAATAGTGTACTGTAATGCTACGAGAGAGAGAGAGAGAGAGAGAGAGAGAGAGAGAGAGAGAGAGAGAGAGAGAGAGAGAGAGAGAGAGAGAGAGAGAGAGAGAGAGAGAGAGAGAGAGAGAGAGAGAGAGAGAGAGATAAGTAGGTCTCTGGATTGATTCACTGACTTCTGTGTGTTTTTTTTTTTTATAATACAGACTGACAGAGAAAAGGGGGGGGGGGGGGGGGATATGTACAGAGCGGTGATTAGGAAGAGAGGGGATGGAGAGAGAACGGGAGACAATTTGGGATAAAGAAAGAGAGAAGGGGAGAGACAGGAGGAGTGGCAGTGGGTAAAGAGAGATACAGGACATGTAAACACCAGTTACATGAATTGTCAATTTATCCATAAGATATTAATAAACTGCTACCGACAGCGGCGTCCTTTTTCCACCGAATTAATTTGACAGTTTTAAGCGACTGTAACATTTGGGCCTCCAGACCGCAGAACTGCTAGAACAACTGCAGTGTTCAGGAAACTAACGATGAAATGTTATGCAATGAGTGTTGCACCTTAACGTCACGATACAACCAGCTGTCCAGTCCGGATCTGGTTCACACTACTCAGACTTAACTGAATCCACAGTGAAATTCAGAAGTCAATACCTGATTTACAGAAGTACAGAATCATGGCTGTAATTGTTTTGACAAAATTTGATAGTGGCGGGACAGAAAATAAGTTATTTTTTAGCAAAAGAAAAAAAAGAGTCAGTTTATAACAAAGTGGTAAAATTCACACTGTATTGATAGCTGAGATTGAAATGCTGCCTCACATCGGCATTAAAATTATTGGGAGCTCTCAGTGTGTGGATTTTACCTCTTTTATCGTTTTTGATCCACTACCTGTAGTTTTTTTGGATGTGCGTACTTTTTTTGACTTAATTGACTTATCAGTTTATTTACAACGCACAAACATGTAGCTTCACAAAGTAGGACAATACCGCGGGAGAGAGAGACCCTGTGTGTGTGTGTGTGTGTGTGTGTGTGTGTGTGTGTGTGTGTTAGATAAAGAGAGCACAGTGAGAAAGAGGGAGTCATTACCTGTGTGTATATAAATTAAATAGTAGGAGTAAATAAATACATCTTAACTCATTTCAGTGACTCTTATGCTATTTTCTAAAATTACGCATCAAATAAATTATGTTGTTATCTCCTGATGGAAGAATGACTCAACAAGGTGAGGAATTTCTTTATAGCAAATTCTCTCATTACTGCTGATTTCCTTTGGTTAGATGATTATGAAAGTGAGAAATATTGAGATGTGTGTTAAAGGTGGCACACTGGCTCTGTGAAGCCTGGGGTGTAACGCTGCGTACTGTTTGATACCCACGCTGGTTTAGGAATATATTTGTTATACACAGATTGCAATGTAATGTATGAATGCGTCTTGCAAGCGAGCGGTTCTCAACCTACGGTTCGGGACCTTACGGGGGACTACAATATAATTTTGGTTGCGATATAATTCATGAAATGTGAAAAAAATGTATTTCACTTTTAACAGAGTTTACAAAAGTGCTTCACATAAAAACAGAAGACAAGCACAACATATGGAATGGATAAAAAAAGAATAAAAGACAGATTAAGACAAATCATCACACAAAAGCCAGTCTCTAAAAATGAGTCTTAAGAAGAGATTTAAAAGATGATCCTGGCAATAAAAGCCTTTTTCTTGTGAAATTATGAATAATTACAGCCACTAGACATCAAACATTTAATCAAGTAAAATAACCTCAAAAGGAAAAATAAATTATATTAATATAGAAAATAATTATATTGCGGGCATAGCTCAGTTTTTTACTTTGTTCCATTAATCTTTCAGGCTCAGTAATCGCCTGCCAAAGTGTCTTTGAGCAAGACACTGAATCTACCATTTTCCCTATGGGCTCAATATAATATCTCACTAACATCATCTGGTCTCAAAGCTCAAAAATCAGTGTTTGTCTGTGAGACGGCATCGTGTCATTAATTCATTGGGATGAAATTGAAGTTTTGCAAATCAAAAAGCTGCAGAGCCGGTGTGAGGCATGTGGGCTCCTTTCCTTCTTTTAAGCAAACACACATTTCAACAGGGTCGTGTGATAAATGGAGCGTCACGTTAGTTCAGGCAGAACACTGCAGTCATGACCGCTATCAGCTGATTGGCTATCAGCTGTCCAATCCAAACAGCTGACTCTTATCACCAATCACATTTAAACAAGTCAATGAGGCGGTCTTTATAATCTGCCGGCTCACACTGCTGATCATTTGCTTGGATTCATTTGGGGAGCTTCCTCAAGAGCAGAGCCTTTTCCACCAAGACAACTGTATAACCATTAGTGCTATAAATGGTCCGAAGTAATTTGATGTAAGTGTCTCTGACTGAACCACAGCCTGTATGAGTAGTGAGTGTGACACTGTGTCACCCACATTGGCTTCTTAAGGGCTGTTTTGAAGCCTGGAGCTAGATCAGCCAGAAAGGAAAAGGGCGGGGCCAAGGTGGAGTTTGTGTCATCTGCAGAGCCGCAGCTCCTCCTACTATTGGCCCGTAATCGGCGACTTGTCAATCACTAGGAAAACTGTTTTATATCCATTATATCCTGTTAATGACACAATTATTTTGAAATTCTCCATAAAAACACACATTAGAGGAAGTGAAATTAGCTACTGAGGCCAAAACCTCTTGAGGAAAAAATGTATTGACTTTATATTTGTAACAGAATTTGGGTTGTGGCCCATTGACTTCATGGCGCTGGGCGGTGGGATGTTAGAGGAACTGCTGCTGCTGCACTTCAGGATCGGCTTCAACATTCACTCGTGGTTTTGGCCGCTTGGTGGTAACACGTTAATCACTTACTGGATTACAGTGTGCAGAGTGAAAGTAATTTATAGACAGTAAAAAATGTATTCATTTGATTTATTTAAGTATTTATGCCATTGTTTCTAGTCAATATTATAATATATATAGACATTTTGCCCATTGTGTTGTCAGATAGCTGTTCCTGTTAACACCACATTTCACTTGTGTGTGTGAGAGAGAGAGAGAGAGAGAGAGAGAGAGAGAGAGAGAGAGAGAGAGAGAGAGAGAGAGAGAGAGAGAGAGAGAGAGAGAGAGAGAGAGAGAGAGAGAGAGAGAGAGAGAGAGAGAATCACCGACAAAAGAACAACAAGCCTATTATACAATTACAAAAAAACATCTAAAAAATCTATCTAACTATAACAATTTGGCAAAAAATCTTTGAATCAACGATGAAACCAATTTTACTCTGCGGCAATGAAGTTATTAAAGCTCAGCTACAAAACGAAGGATAAAACCCCAACCACACACACACACACACATACATGAACAGACAAACATGCTTACACACACACACACAGACTCAAGCAAACACACACACACACCGACAGACAGAGGCACGTATACACACACACCTACACTACACTCAGACACGCAGCCACATATTGACGCAGACACACACACACATACGCAGATGTTGGCATTTATTAAATTACGAGGGAGCCGTTGGGATTTGTTTAGAGAAGCGTTGCTGTGGATCGAGGGGACAAGATGACATCTGGACTTCAGAATGAGAGAGAGGAGAGACTTCAACATGACCTTGAGACGGAGAGAGAGAGAGAGAGAGAGAGAGAGAGAGAGAGAGACGGAGAGAGAGAGAGAGAGAGAGAGAGACGGGGAGAGAGAGAGAGAGAGAGAGACGGAGAGAGAGAGAGAGAGAGAGAGACGGGGAGAGAGAGAGAGAGAGAGAGAGAGAGAGAGAGAGAGAGAGAGAGAGAGAGAGAGAGAGAGAGAGAGAATTTTTCATAAGTGGAACTGGGAGGGAATACTGGAGAATTGATTGTCTCAGTGGAAATGGCCGCTGCCCCAGCTGTCATATAGGAGAAACGTAGCAAGTTCAATTAATTTATTTGATGCGGAATTTTATAAAATGGCACAAGAGTCACTGAAATAAGTTTGAATTGATTTCCTCTTTATATACACACACAGGTAATGACTCTCTCTTTCTCACTGTGCTCTTTCTCTAACATACACATACAGTATAAGCTCTCTCTCGGTCACACACACACACACAAAGGGTCTCTCTCTCCAGCGGTGTTGTCCTACATGGCTCAGTGTTGTATAAGCCAGGGAACAATGGCCACATGTCAGAGAGGTGCACCATGGGAAATGTGATTTCTAAGTCAGGATATGCGACAGTTGCTAAGTTCCATATAGGGGAAAAGTTCCATATAGGGGAAAAGTTATTGCTGACGAAGGTGGGCAAGACCTTACTGACATTGCCTCCAGGATTAGAGGAAGTATCCGTCCTCAGATCCTCTCACACTGTCAGATACCATCAATCTGTTGATGTTCACTGCATTCCAGGAGTTATTTTGTCAAGTGTTGTAATTTACTTTTTTTGGTGAACCCAGTTTCCCTCAACCTGCCTCGTCTACTTCTACTTCAGTTAGTGATTTCCTATATTTCCTAGAATGAGAGGTGGGTGTTCTCTGTGCTTTAGGCTATAGGTGTAGGTGGAGAGAGAGAGAGCGATAGTAAGTTTTACCAGTCGAGAAGAAGTGAACTGGAGAGAGAACGACGCCACGCTGTGCCTTGTCTGGTCGTTCAAATTTTTTAAGAAAGCCATCGAAGAGGGAGTGGTATTTTCACGGATAACAGATCTCCAAACATGCAAGCTGTGGCTGCATTCTGGTCTCTCTCCTGCTCCTGTGGGTGGAGAAACTGGTCTCTCTCCTCTTCTACGATGGATTTCTCCCTGCATGATTGTTGAACGTCTCTTGGTGCAAAATGGCGGCTCTAGAAAGAAGCCCTCGCTCTTTGATTCTGAGGGACTGACACCAAAACCTGACGTTTACCGCTGAGGTTTTGGATTGCTGAGAAACATTTTCTGCCAAACTCAAACAAAAGTTTCTCAATGAGATGTAACGCCATCTGCATTTGGCCAGTTATCCATGGGAATAAGAGAAATACACCAAACAACAAAGTGGATCCAGAAATGCAGGGTGCGTTTATCAGTGAGTGAGGGTTTTCCCTTTAAGGCCTTCAGGCTTCGGGCTGCTCAGAGGCCGTGACTGAGCTGTGGACTAAGCTGCGTTGATACTGCTTGACCTTTGCTGAGCAGGTCTGTATGTCTCGGCGGTGATAATCAGCTGTTCCTGTAGAACACTGCCTTTGGGACGGCCCACAGTCCGGCTTGGGCAAGGCGGGTTGTGTGAAGACGGGCCATGGGGTTGTGGTGCATCTCAGCCAGGACCCCTTCCAACGTTTGCTAAGAACCCAACTCTCTCTGACCAATATGTATGAATGATATACCAATGATGAAAGTACAGTTCTCCCCTCCTGGAATAGGTAGGAAAGAAGGTGGCATACTATACATGCCTGAAGGTGTCGCAATCACACTCTTTGGTAGAGATGAAGGTGTCAATGTGGAGTTTTTTGGCTGCTACACTACAAAAAACATCCATCTTAACAAGTCAGTTAGTCTCATATTCAACCTTCAAGTCTTATTTTTCATAAAACAAGAGACAAATTAAGCCAATGGGGTGACATAACTCCACTTTTTCCAATACAGTTTCACTTGTTTCAGGAGTTTTCTAGAAACAAGTGTCAATATCTTGAAACCAATTGATTTGCATTGGAAACAAGTGAAATTATCAAACTCCACTGGCAGATTTTTTTTCACTTGTTTTAAGAAAATTACAATTTTTAGGACTTAATAATAGACTACATGACTTGTTAAGATGGAGATTTGCTGCAGTGAAGCAATCGCTATACAAGCCAACAATTGAAAAATGGACAGCTGACCTCCGATTGAGGATTGTATATGCGGCAATGACTTTGAACAGTGTCTGGCACACTTGATTGTTCACTGTCCCAGGTTATAAGTGTGTTTTTTAGGTTGTTGGGTGGAGTTGTTTCAGTGTATTGAGGCGGTTTTTCTTTTAATATGTTCCCATCTTTGGTCCAAAGCTACACTGACAGAGAGAGAGAGAGAGAGAGAGCTGATATGACATGAAGGATGAGGCATTTATGTTTTAGTGTACAGCTGTTAACTCCAAGAGAGAGAATAAAAACACACTGGAAAAAAAATGACAAAGGGACAACCTTGTCTGTTTTTTGAGGGAAGAGAAATATGGCACTGAAAAGCAAAAGGTTTATCAGGAAGAGAGGGACAGAAACAAAGAGCAAGCACGGAGGAGTGGTAGTGGGTGGAGAGAGAGAGAGAGAGAGCAGTGTCAAAAGAGAGAACAGAGCGAGAGAAAGGGAAAGAGGTAGGAGTTCGAGAGAAAGCAAAACCTCTTCATCTGGTTGTATTGAAGATGGGATGAGGTGGGGGCCGGGCTGTTATGGAGAAATGAGAAAAAAAATTACTTGTTGGAAAGAGTAGGAGGTAAACCTCTGAGAATGCACAGATTAGATTTGTTGTGGAATCTAAACCTTAGAGGATGTTGGCGAACCTTTGATTCTAACTTAAACACAAAGAGGAGGTTCACATGTGGGCAGGACCGGGCAATTATATCTGAATAATATCATGCAAATCTATCAACTATGTGCAGGCTTGTAGAAGCAAGCAAGCAAGTGATGGATGACTTGACATGAATTGTTTTTATCTGGTTGTAAAAAATTTAAGTGAAAGAAATTAAAGATTTTAATGCTTGGGGCATCTTGGGTAATACTACCAAACAGGGACCAATTATGATAATGGTTTAATAATGGCTTAATGATTATGGTAATCCAACTGTGCTAGGAGCTGTTCTAATGTTTTTATTTTGACAGTTTTATTATTCTCTATTCATTTTTGGTGCTAATATTCTCTTTTGTTTCCCTGCTGAATCCTTTTACTTTTGCTGCAGCAATGAGCTAATTTCCCCAAGGGGATCAATAAAGTTTAATCTTCGATCTGCATTAGAAGTAAGAATGCAGACCAGACAGTTATGATTGTGTAACTGTTATGTAATCCTTGTCTTTGTCTATTGCATGTACAACCCATAATAACCCATAACAACCCATAATAATCCCATAATACAACCCATAATACAACCCATAATAATCCCCCTTCCGCTCCAACAGCACATGTTCATGTTGTAATAATGAAAGTATTTTGCATTTGTCTGTCTATTGTGTATGTATGCATACTGTATATATGTGTTATGGTTTATGTGAATAAACAGTCAATGTACACATGTACCCATCAATTTGTACATTACCCAATGCTGCAGTACGTGTACACGCACTGGGCAATTTGTATATTTACTGACAGTGTGGTACATGTACACACGGACCCGTCAGTTTGTACATTTACCAGCGATGTGGTAAATATACAAATAGCTCGGAAAAAATTCCCAGTTTATCTGCACATGCCCCGGTTGTCACGTCAAAACTTTTTACATTTACCAGTTTCTTTGCAGATTTCCCTCCATGCTTGTTGCTCAGCGATCTCTCACCGCTTCACTCAAATGTAAACAAGACGCATGTGTTTTACATCCGTCCACGCAGAACCATCTGATTGGTTTAGCCGTCAGTTCATACAGCCCAGTCAAAATTAAAGGGGCAGTCATAATGTTGTGAATTACGTTTTTAAAATCCCATTATTGAGTTTTCTGCATCGATGCAGATTCGTTCAAGAATAGACTGAGATGCACCTAAGAATCGTCACTTCCTCCCTCCCTCACACAGCTTGATCGCACCATTGGTTTTGCATTAGCAGCAGAGTTATATATTGGTAATTTACGTATCTGGTTTACTTCAGTTAAATGGAGGGAGGAAGGGAGTGAAGGGGGAGAGAGCATGATTGCGCCGTTGGTTTTGCATTAGTCATGCCTTTCCCTAGTTTAGTTAAATATGGTGGGGGGCGGGGGACATATTTCAAAACTATGAAATAACACAAATGGAATTATGTAGTGACCAAAAAAGTGTTAAACAAATCAAAACTATCTTATATTTTAGATTCTTTAAAGTAGCCGCCCTTTGCTTTGATGGAAAGGCAAAAAGGCTTTGGAAAGAAATTCATAGATAGGATCAACTTCACTATTTTTGTCTAAGAAACTAATTTCAAGCATTTAAGCAGAAGCCTTTAGGTCAAAATGGCTTTAAGAGAATGAAAAACAGAGAACATTCAGTCAGGTGGGTCCCAACTTTTGACTGGTAGTGTAAACCGGAACATCTGTATTTAATGGCACTTCAAGGGTAACATTGCTTCACTTTCCCTCGCTCCCACTCCAGTTTGCTGCCTGGGCCTCCTGCCTTCATTAATAACGTCCTCATCCTCGTATCTACAGCTTACCATAAGTAATGGGAGCGTTCTGAAGCCCCGTGGCTTTGCTGAGGAGCTTTTTGCTATCCTCAAAGTCTGCACTGCTTTCATCTATTATTTTACACGTCACAAAATTTATTTCAAACAAAATCCTTCCTTTCTTTTAATTTTTCTGTCCTTAAAATTTTTGTTTGTGTGCCTTTTTTGCGTCTGTGTGGATGTGGATTAGGCGTGTGACGTTAACAGTGTTTCTCACTCTGTGTGTGTGTGTTAGAGAGAGAGAGAGAGAGAGAGAGAGAGAGAGAGAGAGAGAGAGAGAGAGAGAGAGAGAGAGAGAGAGAGAGAGAGAGAGAGAGAGAGAGAGAGAGAGAGAGAGAGAGAGAGATCGATCGATCACTGGAAGGGTTAGGAACTAAAACTAGACTGAAGAATGACATGAAAAGCTCGATGAAAGCATTGACAGGTTGAAGAGAAGCAGAAAGGTGAAGTTAACAGTGTTTCTCACTGTGTGTGTGTGTGTGTGTGTGCTCATAAATAGTTGGTCTTAAAGTTATTGGTAATTCTTGTTTGCCAACTGAATGCAGATATGAAATTCTATGGCATTTTTTTTTCTGTTATTGTAGATAATAGAAAAAAAAAATTCTGTGCTTTTAAGCAACATGTTTCATTACAGAACATCAAAGCTCTTTTTTTTCATTCTTTCTGCAGCATCACAGCTTCTGTCAGACTGATGCTGCGTTCTTATCTCGAGTTTCCGCTAAGGCCTTTATGACCAAGAGACAGTGATAGCTTTGACGGTGCAATCACACAGTTATTTTCTATGAGTGTCTGCATGCGGCATTGGCTGGGTTAAGAAGGAAAAGGGTTTTATTTATCTAATATTGTAATAATACGCTGGCAGGGATTCAGTGTGTTGCTCGAGGACACAACCTTCACAACACAAGGTTTAAACAAATCAGGTCATCTATGAAAGGCTTTTCTAACCACTAGGCCACCTGAGCATTTTACTAAACAGATGCTGGTTGTGGATGAGACTTTTGAGGTGTTGCGCTCTTTTGAGTAAAACTTTAAACCTGCAATAAGCGATATCAGCAATCCTGAAACTAATGTGTGCTATGTGGAGATTTCATTGAGACATAATGATATAAACCAATATCCACACAGCAGCAGCTGTTGCTGTTTTCACCTCTTTTCTAAAGCTTGTTGTCAAATTCCGCTCCTGAACAAAGCTCCTGCTGCTCCATTCAGCAGCTTTTCTGTTTTTTGGGTTTTTTTTTTTTAAACTACCTTGGCTCCTCCCTCGCTGTTTGAAAGCAGTGCTGTCACCCTCCCATTCCTGAAAAAAATATCGTAATGGCGGAATCGATGAAGCGAGCGAGTAAACTTGCTACCTGCCTCTTCATTTGTCACTGTGGGACATGAAACCTTCAGCAGGAGAAAGCTCTGGCAAAGTGAGACTGGTAACCGGCGACATTTCTCTGTAGGTACAGTTAGCTTTGCTAGGTTTGTCCTTTGGGGCCTCTGTAGTCCAGCAGCTTTGTAGT
The DNA here is from genome assembly GCF_048128805.1 of Centroberyx gerrardi. Taxonomy (NCBI): domain Eukaryota; kingdom Metazoa; phylum Chordata; class Actinopteri; order Beryciformes; family Berycidae; genus Centroberyx; species Centroberyx gerrardi. The sequence goes on from NC_136002.1 coordinate 31,296,004, forward strand.
GCTTTATTTACAAATGTATTGCGGTTTCTGTCACCATCTACTGGTCAGTAATTTGCTTATTGCAGCTTTAACCAAATTGTTTTAGTTCCTAAACTTAGCCAACCTTTAGCTGAAAATGCCGTGTCCAATTTATGTTATTGTCAGAGAATCCAATTTGTGGTGGAGGAGCATAATTTTTACATACTTTGTGTCCACAGAGTTCGTGCTCATTTCTCGACTTTTTATGAGATCATCCCAGCAAACAAGCCTTCTGGGGCCCTACTGGGGCCACTGTGGGCTGAAAATTGGGCCCCTTGTGGGCTGCCCACAGTGGGCCCATATCAGCTGTGAAATGCTAGCACTCTATGGTGTCCACCCTGGAGTCATGTGACTGTTGTTGAGGCTTAGTAATTAGTAAAAAATAAATAAATAAATAAATAAAAAACCTAGTACCTATTAAAAATAAATTAATAAAAAAATATATATATTTCACTTGCTGGTAAAAAAAAATAAATAAGGAAAGGCTGTCATTGGTGTTCATCTTAATATCTTTACATCCAGAAACTCAAATGTCTCTGCCCACACCTAGGAAAGCCCACAGAAAACCCATAAGGGGCCCAGTTGGAAAAAGACTGTGGGCCCCGCATGGGCAAAGCCACGGTGGGCCTGCATGCGGAAAACCCATACGGGGCCCATAGATGGAAAAAGACTGTGGGCCCTTATGGGTTTAGAGTGGATTTGCCCCAGCCCACACTGCCCACAAAAACCCCACAGTGGCCCCACAGGGGCTTGTTTGCTGGGATGTTGGCAGGTTTTTACTCCAACCAAACACTACAGCAGCTGATTTCAGTGATCAATACACCATAAGACTCTTGGGTCACGATGGCACATGATTTAAAATAACTGACCGAAGGCTCCGTCTCCACTACAGACACTTGTGAACAAATACACGATTAATGGACGTGAAGTGATGAAGTAAACAATTAACCAGAAGGAAATCATTGAGCTTCAATATGGGTGAGTGGAGCGTTGGCAGATGTACGGTTTCAAATTTTCCATCGCTCGTTTATTTTTTTGTATGCTAATCTTTTTAATGCTGTATTTCATTATGCTGCTGACGATGCCCCATTTTCTCCTCTCTTATGATCTATCTGTCCATCTGTTGTCTGCCTATCCATCTCTCCCTCTCTCTATCTATCGGTCTCTCTCTGGTGCACACTTAGCTGTCAAACAATCATCTAAACATCTTCACAAAGGAAATCATCTTTTCTGTCACACTGCAGTCCATCGTTGTGCCATATGGTGTAAACAAACGTTAAACACTAGAGAGGGTGTTGCAGATGGCTGTAAATGATGCACGACACAGACAGGACACACAGGAAAATGAAGCTTTGAGTGAATAATCAACCGGAGTGTTCATCAGCGCTGCTCACCTGTTGAAATAATAGAGGAACGTCACGAATGCTCCAGTGGGCATGATGGACAGGACGCCATGTTGGAGGAGTGACAACACAGCAGAAGACCAGGACAAATGACAGATGTCGGTGAGGTGCTAGTAGGGCCGAGAGCCAGAATCCTTTTTCATTTATCATTTTATTATTATTATTTTATTAGTTTGAGTTGGAGCCGTCCCAGGTCAGTCAACAAGGGCGGCGCTTGACTTAAATCTGCTCAGCCAATCCCAAGCTTCATCATATGACATCACTACCTGCACACAGTTTTGACATGTTTTTTTCTGGGGTTTTTTGTGCCCAATTCAGCATTTTGTAAAATCACATATCTTTGACTTGTTCAACTCTGTGCCGGAGGTAAGGACCTTTCTTTTATGTTACTTGTTAACGTGATTAGCATAATGAAATGGTGGTTTTAATGACACATTAAAATTGCTACTTTAGCTACCGTTAGCATACTTGCTCCCTAATTTACCCATAGCTATTGCTATGTTAGGAAAGGTTTTGGTCGTGGCTAAATAAACACTGTTTTTTAAATGTTTTACATGATTATTTGTCTGCATATATTTTATATAGGCCCCTCAATGTTATGTAAATTCTGCTTTTATTATTAACTGTGAGCATGGATATAATAAACTCAACAAGAAACTCAACAAGAATATGAAGAAAAAAATCTGACTTCACAATAGAAATCCTCCTGGTGTGAGTTAGGAATTTAACCGGAGTCGTGAAAATCAAAGGCAAATCTATACACCCGTCCAGCACCCCAACCTCCACACCCTTACCTTCCTCTGCACTACTTCAATGTGAGACTACTTTCTGTTTACAGTCCTGCCTCCTTCTCATAACCCTTTTATGGTGGGAACATGTAGGCTAATTCTCTGACTTCACGTGCACCTTTTCAAACGAACAGTCAACACAAAGTTCAACTGCTAGGGACGCTCACATGGTAGTAGTGATTTTTATTTCTGTTTTGGAGCTGGTAGACGGTTACTTCCATCTAACCCCTTGACATGCCTACAACCTGCTTCTCATACCTCACCCCTCAGTCATCCTTGTCTTAAGACAAGTCAAGTTTATTTGTACAGCCCTTTAACACAGCTACAGTCTCAAAGGGCTTCACAGCGCCCACATTGTGAAAACAATAAATGGAAAGTATCTATGTGGGTGTAAACACATCACATACAACCCCAGATGAGCCCATCAAGCCCCGACTGCAGGTTTTAGCACCAACATGACTTGTTGTGATTGGGTGAAGAAATGCAACCACTACAAATAGTTTTATTTTTCTCCCATCCCTTCGCCACACCCACAAGCTGCTTCTCATACCATGCAACTACAAGAAACACAGGCTCACACAACTATTTTTGTGGATGTGAATATACATTTACCTTCAACTCCAACGACCCACCAAAAATAAGCTTTCTTCTGAGTGAGGTTTAATTTTTTAGCTTCAGTTTTTCTTATTTAATCATGACCAAAACGTTACCCTAACATTAACGAACTTGTTTTAGTTGCCTCACCTTAACTCTAACCTTAACCTAAGTGGTTTTAGCACAGTGACAGTGAGGTTAGGCGGCAGGTCATGCACAGGTATAGTACGAATCAAGGATGCATAACTTTTCGTTACGCATTGTAAAGCGGAGCTGTGTTTTCCACTGGGACCACCATGCTAAAATATATGTGCAGTCATGGTACTGTAAGGCTCCTTGGACAAAAGCATCCCCCAGAGGGTTTTTTTTTTTTTTTTTCAGTCAATCTGAAAATAAATCTGTTTCTTTCATATTTCCTGAAAGTTGACTCTTGGGAGGAAACAAAGTTTTAGTCTGATACCAGCAAAATTTAAAAGTGTTTAAAGAAAAAAAAACAAGAAATGAAAAAAAGAGTAGCAGAGGCAGGCTGATGGAGCCAGTTGGTGCTCTTGTTGAGTAATTCTGTTTTGCTATTACAACACGCTGGGGAACACAAAGCATCCTGTCTGCATTCTGCTGGGAAACAAACGGTACCAAGAAATATTTAATTCATCAAAAAACATCAATGGTTGGACTCCCTGGGTTGTCATTGAGAGGTAAAAAGATATGAATGCCGGTGTTTTGATGAATTAAATATTTCTCAGGAGCATTTTTCCCTCACAGTAGGGAGGCTGTTTTCTCTCATTTTGACACAGCTCTTCTGCAATTGTATCTTTTATATTCTGGAAACATTCTTGAAAAGGACGTGCCATCTGGTTTGTTTCGACACCAGGTAAAAGGTATTTCAGTCCTTTCAGTCGGGGGCAATTTTATTGAGTTGTGAAATAATACATTTGCATTGCATATTGACAAATAAACACTCAGTTTGTACCAGTAAGATTTGTTTGAAACTGGCAGCAGTCCTGACAGAAGACGCTCTGTCCCCAAGCAGTCCATCTTTATTCTCTTATAACAATTTTATTTTTTAAAAACAGTCCACTGTAACACATGGACATTATATCCAGTAACCCCCACGCTGTAATAACTTTTTTTTCTTCTGTTTCCACCTCATTTTCCACCACTTTTTGTTTATTTATTTATTTATTTTTTACCATATTGGTAATTTTATTTTTTGTTGCTGCAGTTGGTTGCTATTTTCTCCTATTCCTGGCTGTGTGGTGCCAACATTTTCTCCTGTTTCAGGCTGCGTACTTGGCTGTTTTCTAATCAAAATCCGCTCCAACAGTTGTAGTTGTGGTGTAAGTGGCACTTTGTACAATTTTAAAGGCCCATTCACATCTAGAACGATAACTATAAAGATAACTGTAACTATAACAAGATTTAAACCTGCAATAAGCGATTTCAGACCCTATAACCAATCCTGAATCTACCGTGTGCTATGCGGAGATTTTCGTGAGACGTAATGATATAAACAAATAGCCGTTGTCAAAGTCTGACCGAATCGAAGCTCCTCCAGGCCCATTCAGTAGCTTTTTATTTTTTTAAAAACTACCTCGTCTCCTCCCTCGCTGTTTTATTTTGAAGGGTAAAAACGCAAACTGGAAGTCTTGTTTCTGGTAATTCGAGCTAGTTTTACGCATCTAGTTCTCGTCGTTCTCGTCGGGCTGAGCGTGTAAGAGCGAGGCCGGGGTGCGCGCAAACATGAACTTTTTTTCAAAACAACAGCTAGAGTGACGATTTCAGCTAAATAATGGTGTAAATGTCGTCTTTTAAAGTCACTTTGTGACTGAAGGGAAGGAAAGAAGGAGGGAGTTGGGGAGAGAGAGAGAGAGAGAGAGAGAGAGGTTGGGGTCTCTCTACCCCAAGGCACAGAAAAATATGACAAGAAAATTGGACCAATACTGTTTTTTTGCTATGGGTAGCAGGAAAATGATGTTTTTCTGACTTTTGGACTGTCTCAGCAGAACGCCTCTGCCAGTCAAATAAGATAATTTTTTGTAACATTTTGAACTCTGCCTACTATCAAGTAAACATGCTGTTTTTATGCATTTTTATCTTCATGAGAGGAAAATGGCAGTGACAGTAATCTTGAGGTTATGCCGACAAAAGGTTATTGACCTCATGTCGGAGTCACTGTGAATACGGCCTGCTGACTGGGGAAAACGCTCCATCAGCCCCTAGTGGTAATTACAAGTAAGACACATTTATAAGCTCCGATATCTCTGGTTTTAAAAATTATCTCCAAAGAATCATGTTCAAAATTAGTTTCTAGTGACTTATTGTGCTTGTTAGTTTGACATGTTCAGCAAAGTTGAACCTACTTGTGTTTGTTTTTTTATTCAGCCAACTATCAGTAAACACACTTTCATTTTCTGCAGAATTGCTTTTCATTTTTATGCATTTTTGGGGCTATTGAGAAGAAAAATAATTGTCTTCTTAAATATTATAATGCAGCTTTTGTGTTGTTGTGGTTCAAACATACCGAACTTGTTAGGCCACATGGGGAGCAGATCAAGGTGTTTGCTTTTTATGGTGTGTGTGTGTGTGTGTGTGTGTGTGTGTGTGTAGTATTGGATGGATTAGCTGTTTTCTAAGTGTTTTTTTCTCTCTCTGATGCTGCTTTGATTGCTTTCTTATTTGTTTTCTTTTGCTACATTATACCTACTTATGCCAGAAGCGTTTGGTGTAAATTGAGACAACACTACACTGTATAAATATAGTGGATTAAGTCTCTTTTCCCTTTGTCTCTCTATTTATTTTGTCTCCTCCTGTCCTTCGCTATTACCCTCCTCTTTTCCACACCTTTTCTCTTATCATATCCTCTCGTTTTCCTCCTTTTTGTCCTCTTTTATTCTCTTATCACCATCATCTTCTTTCCCTTTCCTCTCCTCCCTAGTTCCCATGTCCTCTCTTCCTGTCCTAACCACTTATCTTCTTCTCTTCCTTTTTTCTCGTCATCTCATTTCCTCTCCTTTTCCATGTCCTCTGATGACTTGTCCTTTTTTTTTTTTTCTTGAGCAGTTGTTTATTGTCTCAACACACTCTGAGCCTCCTGGGTGGGATTATCATAATGCAGGAGACAGAATTTGCAAAATAATGTCCCCCGTCCCAAAATGAGTAGAAGAAGGGAGATGATGACAGGGAGGAGAGGAAGTACAATGTCAAAAGAAGAAGAAGAAGGCGGAAAGTTTGGAAGGAGGGAGAGGAAGGAAAATGGTAGAGGAGGAGGGAGGACAGAAATAAATATCAAAATATCAAACGTTGGGGCGGAGGCAGGAAAACAGAAGAAGGTGAGGGGGGAAAGAAGAGGAATTTGGTATTTTAGTAAGAGGAAAGGAGGAGAGGGAAGATGTTATGAGAGGAGGAGAATGGAAATATGTAATGAAGAGACACAATGAGGAGAAAAAGAAAAATGAGGAGAGGAGAGGAGTGGAGATGGTAATAGGAGGGGAAGAGGAGGGGAATCAATGGTAAGAGAAAGTAGAGAGAGTAGGAAAACGGAAACGGAAAAGCGAGGAGGAGGAATTCAATCTGAATGTAGCCTTTAACTGCTGCAGTCACGCTTCCTCTGTCTGCCTCGCCGGCCTGCCCACGCAGCAGAAAACCATTAAATACCACAGTTCGGTTGTTCACAATGCAGGCTATTTCGGCTGGCTTTTAAAGGAACAATCTGTTTATCTGAGCCTGAACAACAGGTGCTGTGTAGTTTCAACAGGCAGAGCGTGGCAGTGAGGCCGGGGACACTGGGACACTTCAGGGGATCAAATGGAGCGTAACCGGAGAACCGCTTGCCTCACGCATGTTTGCTGCAGACTTGTGAGTGTGTGGAGCTGCTTTGATTCGCTTTAGACTTACACTTACCTTCTCCTTGGCTGTTCTTCTGCGTTGTGGTTATCTTGTGCTTGTCCCTGATTACTTTGTTTTATTGTTTGTAGTTCTTGGCACGTCTCAAGCAGTCGTCGTTGAGCGTCCCTTGAGATTGTCTACCTCTGCTGTGACGTTGAACAGATAGGTTTCAAGTTTATTTATATAGCGCTTAACAAAACAAAACAAGTTTGTACCAAAGTGCTTTACAGAGATTGGTTATAAAAAAAATTAGAAAGGGTGAGCGAGCAGCCCGGTCACCATAGCCGGAAAAGCCCAGGGCTTAGCCTGGGTGGTGGCAACAGTTGAGAAGCCCAGGATAAGCTCGTCCTTTTTCTTTTCCCCAGAGCTGTGAGTACGTAGGGTGGCAGTTCACACACACAGCCATGATCGCTTACAGTCCAAACGACCGGCTAGCTTGGCCACCAGGCTTAAAACAAACCTAGCCGAGCTAGCAGCTCCGTCAATTCTGATCGTCCATAAATCAATAAAAATAAAAAGTAAAAACAAGGTGTCCGGCAGTAAAACAGGGCTGTCAAGGTTAGCCGCTAGGCTAAAAACAAGCTAGCGAACAGGGTGTCAGTGAGACGAGTCACGATTGCTAAAAGCTACGAGTTTAGGATGGTCCGATCGCTAAAATCTCTTCAGTGGGTGAAAGTTGTGTTAAGAACAACTAAAAGCCAAGGGATTGATAAAAGGAGTAACTAGAGTAATTTGGCAGAGCTCACTGAAAGATTCAAATAACCACTGATGTCGAAATTCTGGTTAAGTAAAATAAAGTAGTCTTTTCAGTCTGATTTCCCTTTGCATACGTTTCTGACTGCCATTGTTATTTGTTCCTGATTGCGTTCCATACTTTGGTTACAGTTCGATTTTGACTGGACAAACTTCCACAAATGTCCAGAGTATCTGTCTGTGCAAAGTACACAGAAAAATAAAGGTGCCGAAAATGGTTCTTCGGAGGGACGCCATAGCAGAACGTTTTCTGGTTCCAGAAAGAACCTTTCAGACCAAGCTTTTTTAAAGAACAATTTCTGCACTCCTGCATTGTGTTTTTGTTTACCTGTCCTTGTATAGCCTCATATGCAATTGCACGATATTTACTATGGAGGGGTTTGGTTATTTTCCACATTTATGCCATCACCCTCCATCCAATAACTAAGAATTAAGAACCTTTTAATATTCCAATATCTTTGGGATTTCTCTGCAAATTTTCAACAGGGAGCATGGTGAGAAAAAAGCCTGAGAATCACTGATTTACATGATTCAATTGTTAGAGGAGAAATCAGCAGTGTATATTGTGAAAAAGGGTCGATCCATAAATACAGTCCAATGTGGATTCAGCAGTCAAGAATGAAGAGTATAATCTTATGTTTTTTTATTAAGACCCGCTGGTTCTAAGAATATGCTCACATTCCACATGCCACAAAAATCCTGGATTTCTGCTTTAGCGCTTTAGTCTTTCATGTGGAGTTGTCTTCCATGTCAGCCTGTCTGAGGTATCCGGGCTTCTGCCGTTAGATATGGCAGCGATGTGCTAAATACAGGCCTCTCTTCTGAGGAGGAGAGTGTGGAATTGGATTCAGACATGGCAGGCATTTCATGCTCAGATGGGATTCTGTCTCTTCCTCTCTTTCTTTTCCAGATAAGCCAGGTAGGCCTCAAGATCTATTGCACCCAGATATGCTTGTTTATATAGTCGGGTACGTTCCTGTGCACGGTGTGGAGGATGGAGGATGGTGAGGGGAGGTGAATCTGTAGTTGAGAGCCTAGGAATGACCGTAATCATGACAACATGGGTTTGAATCCCTGATAGGTCCTGTAATTCATGGGCCTGTAATTCAACATAGGCTATTTTTGCCTTAGCCGGCTTCACAAATCTAACATTGGTGATCCTGGATAACCGGTCTCACAGAGCTGGTTATCAACTGGCTCTGTCAACCAAGGATTTACCTATCCAGCTATGAAAGAGGCCGGGTTTGTAATAAGTAGCCAATCACATGCAACATGGACAGATCCAGATTACTGTACTTAACATGAGATAAGATGAAAGTATTGATTCCCGTGGGGAAATTAGGTCGCTGCAGCAGCCAAAGTAATATGATTCACCGGGGAAAAAGATATAGAACATAAGCACACAACTAGAATATAAAAATAAGCAATAGAAATAATAGAGAATAAAATAATCAAACAATAAAAGCCATAGACTATAAATAGGCCTAATAATGGGATTATATAGGCCCAATATATACTGCTGACATTTTCAATTTGTTAAGTAGCCTAGACTGTAAACGTGGGTATCAGAAAGAAATGGATTACTAACATTTGTGCTCTTCACTCAAGAAGAACAAACTATTGATATGAATAAATGTCAGCATTACAAAACACAAGGCGAGAGAGGATGACTGGAGGAACTGCTCCGTCATTAGGACACAGTGGGCATATTTTCCATTGATACAATATTTTGTTGACACGTTGAGGCTGTAAAAAGATTTTCTATTCATAAAGTCAGCCTCATGTTCTTCAGGGCAGCAGTGATAGAATATGAACGTAATAGGCTGCATTGAACCAAACACTGTCAGGAATGTTATGAGGACGACGTTAATAAGAAAATCTTTTCACAGCCTCAATGTGATAACACAATATTATATAAATGAAAAGTATGCCCGATGTCCCTTAATGGCAGTGATAAACCTATTTACTTACACATTTAGACTCAAATCTTCCATGCTTTATTATTTCTACCATTTTATATTACTTATTTTTATATTCTAGTTGTGTGTTTATATGTGCTGAATCCTACTAATCCTAATTTCCCCATAGCATCAACAAAGTTTCATGTTATCTTAAATATGCTGCTCTGGATCTGTGTCCATGTTGCATGTGGCTATTTGTTACAAACCCACCCCTTACGTGAACATGTTCATAGCTGGATTGGAAAAACCTGGGCTGACGGAGTGGGTTGATACTCAGCTTATGTTTCTGCGTAGCCAGCGATTGCAAAGCTATTCTGCTGACCTTGTTTTGTGAGAAAGGCTCTAGTATGATCAAGACATCACAAAGCTAGATAGGATATCTCCAACTGAAACACATGGAAATCTGTCCAAAAACTTGAAAAATCACATCTCTGTGCATGCTAATGTAATAATGTAAAAATAATGTAAACTCCAATTTTGCCAAATTATGTTCCAATATTTTCACCGCCAACTAAGTCGTGTAAGGGTTTCAATACATCCTACACAAATTAAGAAAAAATGAGCCAACAAAGGGAACTGTTGGTCTATAGCAGGGAAAGGCAACCGTGTGCCATGGAGAGCTGAGAGTCTGTTTTATTTCAGAAGTTCTATTTCATTCTTCCTGACCGCCAGAGGCAGTGCTTAACACGGGATATCATCCGTCTCGCGCACGCGCAGGTCGAGTGTTTATACCAACACCTGGGTCACGTGTGACCCAGGATGACGTAGGGCGTTACCAGGCCCATAGTCATCCTGAAGTTTGTCCCTTCTGTCTTCTCGTAGAAATTTGCGAATACAGGTCAGAAGTAACACAAAGTTAAAAACAAAACTATTGAGACTAGCTGGCGTTTTTTTTATGTGGGAAGCCTCATAACCAAATAAGGTTGGAGCTATGGGTTTCGTCCTCCAGAGGCTGCGACTTGCCAACAGCTGTCTATTTTTTTTTTTCCATCATTCCATCATTTCGCCGGTCTCTGTTAACACTAGCTGGCGATCACTTCAGCGGCCAGCGCTACGCGGGGTTACGCGGGGAGATTGGTTCACTTCCATCGATTTGAAGGATGCATACTTCTATGTTCCAGTGGCGCTACATCACAGGCAGTTCCTGCGTTTTGCCTACAAGGGCCAGGCTTGTCAGTTCAAGGTGCTCCCTTTCAGCCTCTGTTTATCCCCTCGGGTGTTTACGAGGTACATGCGGGCAGCTCTGTCCCCGGTGCAGGCCAAGGGCCTTCGTAACCGACTGGCTAATCTGTGCACCGACTCCGCAGCATGCAGCACAGGACACAGCAACCCTCCTTTCTCATGTGTTCCAGCTGGGCCTTACTGTCAACTTGAGCAAGAGCTCCCTCACACCCAGCCAAAGCGTGGTGTTCATTGGGTTAGCGCTGGACTCCCAAAAGATGATGGCCTCAGAGTCACTACGGCGGATGGAGGACATGCTCCGTCTAATCGGAGAACTGGCATATAGCCTCTTCCTCAGGCTGAGATGAGGCAGGCACAAGAAGCTCCGGGTTAGGGTCCTCCGGCAATGGAGGAGCAGGGCACATCTGACCAGGGGCGTCTTAGATGTGATCCCCTCCCGCCGGGAGGTGGTGGTGACAGACGCCTTCACTTCTGGCTGGGGGGCAGTGTGGCATTGCAGAATGATAAGGGGGCTGTGGAGCACACGGCAGAAGCAGGAGCACATAAATGTGCTGGAACTCTGCGCCGTGTTTCTAGCGCTCAAACACTTCCTGCCGTTTCTGAAGGGCAAGCATGTCCTCATTCGGTCAGACAACACCTCAAATGTCTTCCATATAAACCATCAGGGGGGCACCAGGTCTGTCCAGCCGCTGCGGATAGCACGGCAGCTATGGGCCTTCCCTCAGGGCCACCTATCTACCGGGCCTGCAGAACAATGTGGCAGATTTCCTCTCTCGCCACAAACCTCCTGCAGAGGTATGGAGACTCCACCCAGAGGTGGTGGACATGATCTGGTGCAAATACGGCAGGGCAGAAGTGGACCTCTATGCATCGGAGGCCTCCACACATTGCCCTGGTTCTCCCTGGTGAAGACAACCAGCCCACTAGGACAGGATGCGTTGGCCCATCCCTGGCCGCACCGCCTCCTTTATGCCTTTCCACCAGTTCCCCTGATATGGGAGATGCTACACAAAGTCCAAGAGAGCAATCACAGACTGCTGTTGGTGGCCCCAGGGAGACTCTGGTTGGAGACAGATGATATCCAGTGTTAAGCACTGCCTCTGGCAGGCATCCAGAATTCTGTAGTTACATGCGTAACTTTTGATTTTACTACACCAGGTGATTTCACTGATTAGTCCACCTTCAGCCAGAGAGCAGGAGCCTCAAACTGAAGCACTGCCAAGCTGTGTGAGAAATGGATATGGATAAGCAGTCAACTCTTAGAAAAAGAAGCAAGATTTTATGAAAGATTCCACAAGAAAACACACTTTACAAAATGTAAAGTCAGTTTATTAACATGTACCAATATTAATTTCTGTCTCTTGACAATTGACAGCTGTAGTGGAGTGATTATATTCAATAAGCAATCAGAACATGAGTTACCTTTCACACAGCAAGTGAACAAATACCTCAGCAAGCTGAATGCTTGCCGTTACAATACATTTGTACAAATGTATTAAAGCTAAATATAAAATCCATGTTTAATTTGACAAATTATTATCAATAATTACATAATTATTTTTCCCTGCAGTCAATGGATTACGGTAAACCTGCTTCCAGAGAATCCCTGGGGGAAATGCAATAAAAATTAACTGCTATGAGTCTAGGTTGTGTCAATTCACTTTACATTTAACTAATTAAGGGAAATTAGATTTTCTTCAATATTTCAAAATCTCTCATTAAAAGGTTCTTATATGCAATCCAAGAAGAAATTACTAAAAACAAATGTTTATTAGTCTTGTTATTGCAGTTATTTGTTTTATTTCTTTTTATTAATAACAGTCTACAAGAACTTTGTGCTGAACAAGATTAATGACCCCAATGCTGATGATGCCCTTAAGAAATCTGTCACATAATTCCAAAAATGCATGATGATCATTCTGAAAAGGAGAGAGAATCCCAGAAAAATCAGTGCTTTGGTGTTTTTTTTCTAAATTGTAAACTGGAACATACGCCTACAACATCCACACGCTGCACACAAATGTTCTCCTAATCTAATTACAGAAACATTAACATTGGTCAAATGTTTTGGTGTTCTTTTTTTCCAGATAAACATCACTTTGTTGAGATGATGTACTTTGAAAAGATGATGAACACAACAAAATATGTTGTAGTGGACTCCACTGGTATGCTGCATCTGTCTACCTGGGGTGAGGACAAACTGACCACTGGTACACAATCCAAAATGTCTCAACAAAGATACTCAATTCCAAGCCATACCTCTCAGCAGCTACAGACACAACATTCAAAAAGCTGAAACACACCAAGGTGGTAAACACTATTCCTGACGACTAATCTTTGTTTACAGGTGAGGTGATTGGCACACAAGTGTTATGTAGTTATGTGTACCCCCCAAAATCACATCTTGCCACAAATAAATGTTGAAGCCAAATTCACCTCTTGCAACATCTGCAACCAACAACAAAAAAGCCTTTCAGCTAACATCACTATTGAGGGTCCGTCAAAGGAACCTCTTAAGTTTTCTCTTGCTGATGCAGTGCGTGGAACCATTGCTCCAGAACACATGATGGCTGTCAGTGATACCTCAATCACAGCACGGTACCTACTAGATTTGGATCAAGTCACACTCAAGTCTACCAACACCAAAGTGACATCAATAACATGCCAGCCTACCCAAACACTTCTGACCAAGACCTCTCTGTGGATGAGATGGCTAGACTTTTCTCAGAAGAAAACACACTAATCAACACCCATAGTCTCCCATGGCTTTTCCCTGGCTGTTTTATAACCTCAGGTGTGAGGTTTGCCAACAGAGTGATTTTATAGAAGCATGCAGAGTGGTTTTATGTGGCTTGATTGTTCTTTTGCATGTTATATTTTGGGTTGCTGTGGTTTGTTTGGAGTGTTTTCTTAACTTATTTGCATGTGTGGTTTTGTTAAGCAATCCCTTTGCATGTTATATTTTGGGTCGCTGTGTTTACTAGGTTGCAGTGTTAATTTGCATGTAATGTTTTGTTTACTGATTTTTTTTTTTTCCTGGGTTGAGTTTGAGTGGACACAGCTGACCCAAATACAGACTGATGAGGCAGTGCAACAGTGGGACATCGGTGTTGATGGCCAACCTGACCAGCCAATCAACAGCATGGGAGACGCACAGCAAGGAGAGGCAGCCAGGGCAGACCGTAGCACTACCGCCGCCGTTCACCACGAGAGTGACGGAGAAAGAGAGCGAGGACACCCCCGAAAGAAAAGACCGCTGACGTTAACGGGATTGTGTGCTACAGAGAAGCGGCTGACAGCGTCGGGAGGCCGTACGTATACTGCAGAGTTCTCCCACAGAAAGCAAATGTCTTCCTCTTTATTTACTTTGGTAACTGATATAATGGTATTTATAATTTAATTTTTTACTGTGTGAGCACTTTACTTATGCTCTGTGAGCTGTCAACAACTCTCATCAGATTGGAGCAGGAATTTCTAAACGTTCTAAAAGCTGGAACTTGTATTGGAAGACACCAGGGCCCGTTCCATAAAGCGCGCTAAGAAAAGTGGGGATGAAAATCCAAAACCTGACTTGAATGAACCTAACAAATCAGTCGGGGCTAAAGCGGTTCCATAAAGCTCAATTCAAGTTCACGCAATCAGACTAATTCAAGACAGGTTCAAGTAGTCAAGATAATTGCGTGTGCACGCCATTCTTAAGCAGCCCCAGAGGTCGAACATGGATCACATCGATACACAATGGCTAAAAGCAACGGTAAAGAGAGAGCGGCGATGTTCACGGCCACCGAGCGGCGCTTGTTACTGGAACTATATGAAGAAATGAAACCTCTAATCACCAAAAAAGGAAATACAGCTGCCATAAACAAAGCAAGAGAGAAAGCCTGGCAAGAAATTGCTGATCGATTGAATGCGTAAGTAGCAACTAAGTTAAAATGTAATGAAATATTTTGATACAACCAAATTAAATCTTGGGCACAATAACATTACAATCAAACAGTTAGTAAGAACAGAAAACCTGTAGGTTATTAAAATATCTTATACAAGAATAAATAGATATTAGTCAACGTGAGTTGTTTTTAAATGTTTATAAATCTGTGTGCCTGTTGGAGCCACCAGACATCATGCAGGACCCTGTGAGTATGAGATAGTTTACAGCATTGGTTTACTGTCAATGTTAAGTGGTGATCACTAAACAGAGTTTGATTAATGGTGTCAGGGTGAAGGCCCATCTACAAGGGAGGAGGATGAGGAGACTGTGTCTGTACGTTCAAGGAGGCCCGAGGTAAGCAATGATTGCACATTATACACTTAAAGCCCTACTTGTGTGGTGAGGTGCTCATAGTGTGTTTTTTTTCCAACAATTATTGGCTGCAGGACACTGAGACCCTTCTAGGACCCTCTCCGGCTGGGACCACAGGTGACAAAGTGAGTATTAACTAATGAATACAATACAATGCCAAGAGCATTCCAAAAAATAAGTAAACTTTCTGTTCCTACAGAATGCAGAAAATGTTAAGGCGGTGTACAAGCGATACCTCCTCAAACAAATGGATGCACTGGATGTAGACATCCAATACAAAAAATTAAAGATGAGGAAGTTGGAACTGGAAATCCAACAACTGGAGAAAGATGCAAGTAGAACTGCCATAATCAAGACAATGACACATGACCTTGTTTTCTTGACACCATTTAATTGTAGGCCTTTTCCCCCAACAGGCAGCTTCAAGTTGAAATAAAATATACAAATGATGTGAGTTGGTTAACCCTAACCTTGTATAATTAAATGAAATTGAGGGGAAAGTGAAAAAATAGGAAACTACAAAAAACAGATTACTGGAATATAATGCTAACCAAAATAATGATTGGCATAAAAGTCTCTTATAACCCTGCCTGTTTCATTGTCATTGAAAATTGCCTCATTGCCCCAGTCCTCCTCTACAGCCACCCTTGGCGGCCTCTCTCTCCTCAGGCAGGCGATGTTATGAAGCACAACACACGCAACGGTAATGTCACATGCCCTTTGTGGAGTCACTCGGAGGTGGTTCAGGCACTGGAACCTCGTTTTGATGAGGCCAAACGCCATCTCTATACGAGCCCTCGTGCGTGCGTGGACAACGTTGTAGTTGTGCTGTGGCTCTGTCTGGGGCTCCTGATAGGGAGTCAAGAGATGGGGCAGGCCCTTGTCTCCCAGCAAAACCCCTGAGAACTCACCTGGATAGAGTAAAAATAATTAACTGACTATTTTTTTGTAATGACAAATTTATGGTGAAGGTATTTTTAAAGCTGTACTATTTTACATTGCCATATGTTTAGTGAAAAGCCTACCTTGTGACAGTTGCCGGGAAAGAGAAGAGGCCCGAAAGATTCTGGAGTCATGAACTGAGCCGGGCCATTTTGCCTCCACGTTAGTGATGACACATTCTGCATCACAGATCATCTGAAAAAAATGGAAAATGTAGGTCATTAGACTGGAATAATATAGGCATAACAAAACATGTCTAAAAAGAGGGATGTGAGTAACTACATTTATAATTGTGGAGAAAAATCAGTTGAATTAGGCCTATTCTATGAAAAGATGTTTAGATCACTGTAATTTGTACTGAACAGTTGGAACAGAACCCTGGTGCCCAGCTTATTGTATACGCTCCATGTCGTGCCTAACAACGCCCCTTAGCTGTTCTAAAATTACTTTAAACTTAATTAATTAATTAAACTTATTGCTTTTATAAAATGGTTACTACATATACCTGGCAAGGTTTCATAAAATAAACACACAGCAACAAAAAAAATGCAATAATTTATTGATAACAAATAATCATTCTTCCGCCAAGCAAGAGTTAGTTCTTCAGCAACATTTAGCAGAATGGTTGCCAAGCAACACACAGACGCAGACACAGACAATTTGTTTGGCGCAGTAATACCGATGTGATGCGGTCACAGGTGTGTGTTTATAGAGTATTTTAAAACGGCTTCGAACGCAGCTCAGCCAATCATAATCAAGGACCGGAACTATCCGTTTTATAATCAGCATCTTGATATGCCACACCTGTCAGGTGGATGGATTATCTTGGCAAAGGAGAAGTGCTCACTAACACGGATTTAAACAAATTTGTGAACAAAATTTGAGAGAAATAAGCCTTTTGTGTGCATAGAAAAAGTCTTAGATCTTTTATTTCAACTCATGAAAAATGGGAGCAAAACCAAAAGTGTTTATATTTTTGTTCAGTATATATATGGAGAACACACACACACGCACGCACGCACACACACACACTTTTTGTAGTTATCCTCACACCTTGTCCCTACAATTTGCACTACTGGATTTCCTCTCTGGTCCACTTCCTCCTCCTTATCTTCAACGAACCTTAGTACAATCAGACAAAACTTTAGTGCTCTCCTCAGCTTTTTTTCCTAAAAATGAACAAGCATGTTTGACATCTTCCCTCAAAGTCTTGTTCCTTCACAACAGCAATCACAAGTCTCTTACACAAGACTTTCCGCTCTGTCCTCAAAGCCAAGATGATCCAACTTTTAGAATATTTTTATAGTTGGATAAATATAGAGCAAACTTAATCTAGTTCCCTCCGCATCAATATGAGTCCGATGAAAGCCATTTCAACAAAACAGTTCACAAATGCATTTGGTTGGTTGTGAATCACTGTCAGACCCCATGTTTACTCAAAGAAAGGTTTACAGGAAATTATCAAAACACAATACAAGATAGTCGGGGAAAAAAACATCATCCTATCCCCATTCTCGCTCTGACAGATCACTGTTCAGTCATTTTCTCTAAGGGGAAAAAAAGTCATCAAAATTGCAGAAATTGTATACGTGCAAACTGATTTTTTACTGTTTAGATCAATGCTGATTTCATCAAGCGTCATGCCTTTAAACTGACAGCCATCTTTGCTCAAAGGCCATGAGAACCTCGGTTATCTTTACTAGTTGCAATGTGCGTCTGGGCAGCCTGTAGTACTGTCGATGCACTCTGATATCATACCCCAAAAAAAATCAGCCAGGTTGTGTTTTTATTATTTTATTAAACCTTTATTTAACCAGGTGAGTCCCATTGAGATTACAAGATCTCTTTTTCGAGGGAGCCCTGGCCAAGATAGCAGCAATACAGAATTTCAAACAACATACAAGCAAACATTAAAAGCACATAAAACAAAACATACAGTAGCAGCTCACAGAGTCATACGCCTAAAAGACAGACAGGAGGAAACGGGTCTAGCTAAGGAAGCAATTACAAATTCCAAAAAATGTGTGTGTTTCATTCCTTCAGGAACTTGGACATGGTTGCCATGTGCTTTAATTTAGTTGATGATAGCATTTCTGGGTGCTTTGCTCTACAACTGCGGGCGATCTAACGGAGGGCATTTGATCCTCTGAAGTGTGTCCATGCTTCTGATCTCCCAAACATGAGCTGCTTTTCCTCAGGAACAACACGTTTCTGATGATTCTTCACAAGGATCTCCATGGATGCCCGCATATCTGGTGTGAGGAGGATGGGGACCTTCCTTACACGCTTTCCTTTGATCTCTATACGCTAGAAGTGCTTACAGAGCTTCTTCTCCAAATCTGACAAGGCAAGTTTTACTTCTGGATGAGTCTTAGGATGGTGTGGCCTTACAAATAGAAGGATGGCAAGCGGTTCTGTGTGTGTGTGGAGTAGAAAGCAGTGTCAGCCCAGGGATAAGATCACAGCTCTTTCCTTAATGAGTTAACTTTTTACAAAACACCTCCAACAATTCAGTTCAATGCATAGTAAGAGGGATTGACCATTAACTTTTAGCATACGGGTGACAATTGTCAAAAGACAATGAACAAATAAACCTACATTCAACAGGTAAACTTTAGAGACAGATCATCTTTAACATTATACACTTGTTTTCACACTGTTAAAAAGTATTGAAGTAGGGCTGGAGGAACAAAATAACAATTTTGTGCGCCCATGGCTGTACTTGATACAGCCCTTGAAAAAATAAAGACATAAGTATCTACAATGTAGGTCTTTAGTTTGACCCCTTTCTTCTACCTAAATTGTTTTGGTATGTTGTAGTCATACAATCATTTGGATAGCCTTGGATATTGGTAAGCCCACTTTTGGATGGGTTAGGGTTAGGTTTTGGGGCACTAAGTGGTGACCAAAAATTATTTTCTAATTTTCTCTTCTTTTTTTTTCAGTAATTTGTGAGGTATTGTTGAAATAAACAAAACTGACCTTTTGGAGTCTCCATATGGCCATTTGGAAATCCGCCTAGACATTAGCCTGGAAAAAACATTGCCAAATAATATTTTTTTGTTGTTTTGTTATCTACTTTGAACCTGGATGTGGTCCGGCTTGTGGCTGTGGCTCCATTGAGTGACAGGCAGCTGTTTACGCTAACTTTTTTTTTTCTTTTAGGCGAGAAGAAAATTCCAATTTCCACTGTGTTTGAGCTTGTGTTACTGTGTCAGCAATACGCAGAGTCATTCTGACACTTGGAGAAGAAACTCCCAAGGCTTAAGATTCTGCCTGAAGTCACAGGGGTTCAAGTACAGTAACCATTTTATTTTGGGTGATGGCATTTCCAGCCTTGTCTTCAGAAAAGGGGGAGCTTCCCCACAATGTCAAAAATGCAACATAGGGAACTTTTTCACTATGGCTTGGACCAAAACAACAAACAAACTGTAGATGTGATTGCCTCCTCAGAGACAAACATACAGAGGCAGATAAAGAGATGGAGATAATGAGAGAGGGAAGGGTAGAGAGATGCAGACAGATAGAGAGATGGAGAGAGAGAAACAGAGAGAGAGAGAGATGCAAAGAGGAACAAAGAAAGTGATGGATCATTATTTGTCTCCTGAAGCCAATGGGCAGCAGAGAGAACATCATGTTTCCAGTTACACTGAACAGTAAACACACACTGCCTTAGAGCTCGCTCTCTCTCTCTCTCTCTCTCTCTCTCTCTCTCTCTCTCTCTCTCTCTCTCGCCATAGAGCACATAAACACACAAAAACAGCCATATATGATCTCATATATATATACTTACATTAACACTAACACAAGCACACACAAACACACTTGCAAATACAGACATGCATAAAAACTAACACACACACACACACACACACACACACACACACCTCTGTGATGCTGTGATGTGTTACAAGAAAACTTCAGTTTACAATACAGGCTCTGCTAACAGGCTGTGTGTGTGTGTGTGTGTGTGTGCAGGCACATCTGAGTGTGAGAGCGGTACAGACAAACAGAAAGAGGTGAAAGCGGCAACATTTACATGCCAAGCACCCTGGCTATTAGTCCGTTTACGGTCTTATTCAGCAGTTCAAATTAATCTTTGATTCCCTGTGATTCAGTCTCCCTGCTGCCATGAATAAACCAGTTCAGAATATTAAGAATATTCCTGCCTATGAAACAGTCCGCCAGCAGAAAACTATGAAAAGGTTCGACCGCTAGTTACCCCCTTGTCTGAGCAATAGCGGCAGGGGAAATAAAAGATAATTAATAATGATGATTATTATTATTATCATCATAATGCTGTGCCCGTATGACAAATCGTGAAAACCAAAAGTGGAAGCAGTAAGATGTTTCCATGCTGCAGTCACCAGTTTAATACAGGAATAAGCCAAGCATCTTAACCAGGTTTCTCATAATTGGAAGTTTGAGCTTAAGCAGGTTGTCCTAACCCAGTTCTGATGTTTAAAGCATCGATCCAAAACCAGGTAACTTCAGTAACCGGGTTAAGAAGGAAATTATCCGTGCATTGAAACACATATGCAGTCATTGAGTTGGTGTGTCCACATGTCTAACTCTCCATACAAGAACTGATGAATCAGGAAGAATTCACTTAGAACAAGCACAGATCCTGTACAGGCCCATGGCGCATGTGTTCAACTGAAACCCTGCAGCACGGTTAAATTACCTAATTCCACTAACGTTACTTAAATACCACAAGATAATAATGTTACCTACCGTTAAAGTTTGTAGGGCAGCAGAAGACAAGTTACTGTCTGCAGATCTCAGGCGAGTTTGCAGCAGATTGTGGAATGTGAAGTTTCACTTTTGTTTTCAAACCGGAGACTCTGGATTGAGTTAAATGCTGCTCTGCTGTCTGCACATATCAGAGATCAATTTAGATCAATTTCTATACACTGATCAACTTTGATTTTAGGCCTCTGTATGGGAAACACTGCGTCTCACAGTCAAAGACGCCCTCTAGAGGCCATCTGATGAAGCGTATCATCTCACGAAGCGACAGATGACTGACTGACTGACCTGTGATTGGCTCCTGATGCCCTCGGCTGTGCTGTGGGAAAAACTATTCTCCAGACCTCATTAGTAAAAGGACTGCCAGGGCGTGTGTGTGTGTGTGTGTGTGTGTGTGTGTGTATGCATGTGTGTAGCTACATGTTAAAGACCCCATGAAACAGCATCTTTACTTCCTTGCTATTACATATTTGACTATCCTCTAGTCTGTGTGTGTGTGTGTGTGTGTGTGTGTGTGTGTTTGTGTGTGTATTTATATTTGCGTGTGTTTAGCTGCATATTAAATCTTTGATCATCCTCTAGTCTGTGTGGATGAGTGTGTGTGTGTGCGCGTTATTGTGTGTGTGTGTGTGTGTGTGTGTGTGTGTGTGTGTCTGTATTCACATGGGTGTAGCTACATATAAAATCTCTGACACTGAGTTTTTTTTTATTGCGTGTTCATTTAGTCGATCTCCCATTAGCCTGATGAAGCTGTTAATGTGGCCCCTGCTACTTCACGTTGAATTAAACACGTTCCCATTAGTTCCGGATGAGTCAACGCACCGATTGATGGTAATTCTATCAACGAATCTCTTGTCTCTCCATCACTGGCTTAGTGTCTCTCCATCTCTCCATATAAATACCCATAAATATCTCTCTCTCTCTGTTTTTCTCCTCGCAGCAAAATCGTCAGTGTTAAAAAATCAAAGTTTGCACCCATCAGAGGTAATTTAACACTTAACCAGAGCCATATTAGCTCTATGAGTGGACAAACAACTCTCCAATTAACACTTGTCAAATAACGTCCAAATATTTGTCACTGAAAAAGCAACACTTATGAACAGTGGAAAATCTGCTGTGTGTATGACTTTTAGGATGATTACAGACACAATTTGTCTGTTTGTTGTTTGTTGATTTGTAAACAGTAACGTTTTATTCAGAGATTTATAACGCTGCTCAACACACACAACAAGAGAGAGTTAACAGGAGTGCAGTGCAGGGACTTCATTGCATATTTCTCCTGATCACCAGTTGGCAGTAATTCATCCTAAAGAACCAGAAAATATAAATTGTCAACCTGTGGGAAACGCTGTGATCTCTATAGGCTTCTGCTGTCCTAACGGTAGGTCTCTCTCTCTCTCTCTCTCTCTCTCTCTTTCTCTCTCTCTCAAGAATAAATCTCAATCATGTAAATCATAAATGTCATCAAGATAAAGGAGCTGAGAGGTAAGAAAGTTTCACAGGAGGAGGGAGGGAGGGAAAGATCTGAGGAGAGGAGTTGGCTAGTTGAGTCGTAGAGATGGAGAGTGAGATTATTCGACGGTATTTCTGCTTCAGCAAAGTGACGGGACGGATGGGAGAGGGGGAGAGCATGATGGGAACAGTTGGATTTAATGGCGGATTTTACATATTTGGCTGTTCCTGCTGCTAACAGACTGTAAAACGGTTAAGGTTTAATAGCGTTGTAATGCTAACAGGCATAAAGAGAGAGAGAGAGACTGGTGGAGTTACGACAGTCGGCCGAACGTGTGTGAGGATGGAGAGATGGAAGAGAGGTAATTCAGTCGACCCTCTCTCTCTCCCTCTCTCTCTCTCTCTCTCTCTCTCAGTTCGTTTTGAAAGACTTCAAAGGAAGCAGACGAACAGTAAGTTTGATTTTAGAATCGCCCGCAGCGCTGCAGAGCGGAGGAGGACGAGGTGACGGGTTTTAAACACCGAAGAGACTGAAGCGGCGAGGAGAAAATAGACGGGAATCAGACCGAGATGGAGGGATGGAGGAAAAAATAACTCTCTCTCTCTCTCTCTCTCTCCTTCCTTTCTCTTTTTACTACCAAGAGCTTTTTCTAAGAGTTTTTTTTTCTTTTTTTTTTCCCCCACCCACCTTACTCGTCGACTCGTCTTTGACGCGCAGGTCGTTCAGTCAGCGCTCATATGGAGGCGTATGGATTTTCTGCCGCGGTCGTTCAGCAAGGCGACTAGCTGCCGTGTCTGCTGCTCCACCCCGTCGGCCGCCGAGAGCCGAAGGACAAGCAACAGGCGGCTTTATGGTTGAGATTTTCTGCGCTAAAACAAACTGTCATCTCTTGTTTTGTGAGGTTTGATCCAGAAGTGGTACAATTTTTTTTTCTTCTTGTTTTTCTTCCCTGTCTGCTGTTCCTCTGTGATTACAGTGTCAGGAAAGAAATCAACACACACATTCACACACACAAACACACACACACAAACACACACATACAGCAGCAAACTTTCACCTGCCACTGTCAATGAATCAGACAGTGTGTATGTGTGCTTGTACACAACAGAGGTGTGACCAAGTCAACTTTGCTCGAGTCCCAAGTCAGTCTCAAGTCTTGAGGCACAAGTCTCAAGTCAAGTCTCAAGTCTAAATGTAGAACACCAAGTCAAGTCAGAACAAATCAAGAGTCCAGTATCAATTTAATATCTTAAAGAAAACTAAATATCTAGGACTTTTCAATGCAATATGGTTTTAATAGGATAAAAACTTGGTAAGAGCATCATGAGTTTGATTTCTATAATCAGTTTCAACTTCAATAAATTCAATCATTCCATACAAATTCAGAAAACAGAATTTAAATTCAGTCGTCCGCTGGAACAAATCTCATCACTTTCAATCTAAGTCATTTACACAAACACAAGATCTCAAGTCAAGACTTTAGAAACCTTTTCAAGTCATCAAAGCACTCGCTTTCACTGTCACCCCCCCCCCCCCTCCCCCCTCCTCTCTCTCTCTCTCTCACACAGTCAGTGGTGTTGCATGCATCCCATGGTGCTTTGCTACACCTATAAATACCTCACCTGTGTGAGCCCAGTTGTCTGGTGTCAGGCACACACACACACACACACAAACACACACACACACACACATATACACACAAACAGCCACATTCACACATAGTAATCCGCTCACACTCTGCTGTACATCACAAACTCCTGCAGGGCTGAAAACCAGGCTCTCTCTCTCTTTTACACACACACACACACACACACACACACACACACACAATACAGATGCAGAAAATTGCCAATCTCCCCTGTAGTATACTCGCCATGGTGTGTGTGTGTGTCTGTGTGTGTGTGTGTGTGTGTGTGTGTGAATTCAGAGACTGGCCAGTTATCAGGAGGAGCAAATAAAGTGTTTGATCCTGAGATTTACACAGAGAGAGAGAGAGAGAGAGAGAGAGAGAGAGAGAGAGAGAGAGAGAGAGAGAGAGAGAGAGAGAGAGAGAGAGAGAGAGAGAGAGAGAGAGAGAGAGAGAGGGCTGGGTGTCCATCCATGAATTTCTTTTGCAAATTATGGTGCATCGCAATAGAGAAGCTGAATAGAAAAGACAAAATTTAATGAAATGTTGTTAATATTGCAAGAAAGTGGAACATGTTTTTGCCAATAAAAAAATGACCAAATATAGCAATAGAAACATGTTGAATAAACAAATACTCTCACTGCAAAACAGTTGAGTGTCTTTCTGAAATGTAAAATATCTGTGTGTAAAATGCTGTTTCCTTCATGTATAAAGTCATCGAGGCTGTGTGTTATAATATCAACAAGTTAATTTCTTTGTTTTCATCTTCAGATGAAAGCATGACATTAAACCAACATCAGCTTCATACTGAACAGCAAGAACAACTTGGCCAGTATTCATTCTTGAAAGACATTGTTCTTTTTTCTGATGTTTATTCTTTTCTTTTCTTCCTTGCCTCTCAGGAACCTGCAGAACACTGCAGCGCAAAATTAAAACAGCCAGGGTCAAGCAGTCCTTTGTTCCTGCTGCTATTCATGTATTCAACTGAATTTTGTTTCATAATCTCATCAGCTTTGCACTATGCAAATATTTGTATTGCTACCAACCCATTTATTTACTTTAGACTAGAACTGCTTTAGTCCTAACTATTTTAGACCTGCTGTTGTTTGCTTCTTGTCGATGTTGTTGTTGATGCTTTATTGTTACTGTGTATGTGTTTGTGCACCATGGACCAGATTCATTTTCTAAATGGATAATAAAGTTAAACTTGGCCTATGTTCATTTTCTTCAAGCTCATGCGATCACAGCTAATTCACATATAATTTTTTTGTTGTTTCAAAAGTTTGCAAATAATTTGCTTGACAGTTGGATGGAAACACGGTGAGAGAGAGTTTGTACTTTCATGAAAATCAGAATCAGAATCAGGTTTATTGCCAAGTAAGTTTTCACAATACAAGGAATTTGCCTTGGTATGTAGGTGCATACAATAAACATAAACATGGAGAAAAATAATAAGGTTAGGGTTGGGGGGGGGGGGGGGGGGATCCCTGACCTGGGCCTTTCACTCCTGTTTTTAGTATGGGGGAGGAGGAGGAGGAGGAGGAGGAGGAGGAGGAAGTACTGCAAGTCAAGAAAGTCAAGAAACATAAAAAATACAGAATATGAAAAAAATATATAATAAAAATATAATAAAAAATATGTGCAATATATCTGTTTTTTAAAGTGAAATGAAAAAGCTGCACAGTTTACAAGTATGGATATCGTCTTATTTACTAAACATGCTCTATGTTGTATTTTCTTCAGTCTTATTTAAATTTATACAATTTGGACTTAATTGACTGGAAGACTTTCAGCTCTTGTCATGCTGGTGGAGTTAATTGGACATGGCTGTTTTTCCATCTTCCATCTAACAGCCAGTGTTTATTTATATACTTACAAAATAAACCGGTGTTTAGTTACACAAGCAAGCAGCTTATTATTTTCTATAATGTGACTTTCTCAGTGTGTTGTGATGTCTTCATTTCCAGGCTAATGACATGTTTCCTCCAAACATGCATAATATGTTTTTAATGGCTTCATATTCATGTTTTGAACTTCTTCAGACATGCATAACATATCAGATTTTTCCATAAATTTCCCTTTCTGAGATTCTTTTTAGGACATGCAGTTTTCTAGTGAATTTTTATGTATGTTGTTGATGTTTTTTAGGGGTTTTTTGCGTTGTGTTTTTGGGACATACATATTTCCATAATATTGTATATTTCACTCTAATAATATTTTGTGAGTGTGAGTTTCTGGACCATTCCTTTCTCTGTTGGGCAAAGATATCTGCAAATATTAACTTTTTTCAGGAGTGAGGAAAAAATAGCTTATATTTTTCATTGTGTATTTTTGTATCTTTCTTTATCCACTCTTAGATGAATCCATGAGAGGGTTAACAGTACAATCTGCATCCTGTCTGCTTCACCAAACACAGATTGAGTTCATGCGGCTTATTCCTGCTGTTGTTTTTCTTATTCTGCCCATTTGTAGTTTCTGAACAGAACTAATGAAAGCTCTGTCAGAAATAGGCTGGTTTTGCCAGTTTTATTTTTGTTTTTAAATAGATCTTTAATTTAGTTCAGCATTTAAAAAGGTCGTAACAAGTCTTAAATTTTGCTTCCTGAAACCTGCAGATACCCTGAAAACGAGTTGCGCCACTTCAAAACGTGATGCTTACTGATCGATCGCAATCATGAAAGTAAATCTTGCTACTGAATTTTGTTTAAATTTTATGATATCTTGAACCCTTTATTTATAGAATAGCAGCTTTTTAGAGGATGAAATCATTTAGGCTTTTTTGAATATTGAACAATGATCATCAGGTAACATTTTGTCCAAATTGGATTAACAGCATTTTGGATTGAAACACTTTAAATATTTTTCAGTAACTGGAGATTGGAGCATACTCTTTTTTTTAAATAGAGGATACTGTTAATAATCTGGTTGGGTTAATGCAGGTTTCATGACTGGGTTAGAATAACTTGGTTAAGGTCATTTTTGGTTTTCACCATCAAACTCAGACTCACACAGCATTATGGGTACATTTTGACGTCAACAAAAAACATGGCAGCAAGCATATGAATACCTTATTCACTTGGCGGCCATTTTGAACACTGTAGAGCGAGTCCAGCCCAGCTGCATGGTACAAACATTTATCATTTCACTGATTCACCACTGAAAAATACATTAGAAACAAATGGATCTTAAGAATCAGAGGGATATAGGTTTACATTTTAGCCCATTATGGCTAGCTGCCAGTCTTGCCTAGCTAGCTAGCTAGCTAGCTAGCAGCTTGCTAACTAGTAAGCTAGCTAACTAACCTTCCTGCTAAATTCAAGCAGGTGTTGTAGTTGTTCCTGAGATTGCTGCTAATTTGATAACTGTTAGATCTATCTGAAGTCCTCACTTATGTGTTGAAGTAACACTAGTTATATGACCTTATTTTCACAGCAGCCATTTTGAATACTCAGGGTGGGAAACATGTTTGTTGTTTGTTGTGAATAAGGTCAATTATGATTACTATTGGGATCATCATTTCTTTCCCCTTTATAACAAGTAGCTAACCTATTTCTCTGCCAAAGAGGGAGGGGGAATATTCTGTTAACTGGTTTATTGATGACAACAGGCAGACTCACAGGATATCAAAGGTCCATGTAAACAGATAAGACCAGATAAGACCTGAACCAGAGAGTGAGTAACTCTGTGCATGTAGACAGCAGCATCTTCTGTTCCAATCAGTTTGATTTGGTTCAGCTCTGTTGTTCTCCTCGCTTCTCAAATCTTCTGCTCTGTTATTTTCTGGCAAGAAACTCTTTAAATGCTTTTTGAGTGGAGATCTGGGAACATAGATGTGTGTGTTTGTTTGTTTGTGTGTCTGTGTGTGTGTATTAAGTCTCTATCTCATCTTCAGTGTATGTTGATGTGTTTATTTTGAGTCTAATGACACATTCTCTCCTGTGTCCTCATTAGTAGTTATCACAGCGCTGTCATGTCAACCAGCGACAGCTTCCAACCTAGAAAACTCCCACTGGCTGTGCAAACACACACAGAAGACTATACACACACACACACACACACACACACACACACACACACACACAAATATGCATATAAATATATACTTGGACACTGACATACACACAGGCACGCTCACATACAAAAAGAGAAACACTTTTTTCTCTTTCTTTCTCTGTCCTCCATTTACACATGCATTAACTAACACACACACACACACACACACACACACACACACACACATCTGAACTACTATCTTCTTTTTAAGTTTGAACAAAACAGCTGTGGTGTGCGACGGGGGATTTGAACCTCCGTCTTCCAGACAGAAAAATCAACCCTCTATTAGTTAGCTGTGTGCTTTGAAAACGGATTTAGCCCCAATTAATCCATCAGACACGCGTTAAGGAGATCAGGGTGGGATCAGTTTGTACTTGGCGCTCACACATTTTTTCAGCATTTCCCTTATGAAAATCTGGCAACTTTACGTATAAGCAGATCTAGAAATGAGAAATAAATTATTTCTGTTACAAAAAGCAAATATCCACCATTGGAGAAAAAAAGTAATAACTACTTGTACACAATGGCTACCAAACATATGATTAAAAAATATAACTTTTTAAAGGATAGTGGGTAATTTCAACCCTTGATAACACTTCTCTGTGTGTGATCCTCTGTATTTTAGAGACATTGGATGATTAACTTCTGGTAATGACTCTTTTCCCCCCAAAACAGATGTGTAATGTTTTGGAAATGATTTTCTATCTGCCGCACTGTGCTGTAGAACAAGCTGTGCATGCTAATTGGCTGTAATTGAATAATAGCATTAGTCGTTGCATAAGATGTCATCGTTCTGATTGCTGAGCTAATATATCTTGCAACTGTTAGGCTACAGCAGCTATGGCATCGATTATCCTAGACACATTTATTCTCTCTCTCTCTCTCTCTCTCTCTCTCTCTCTCTCTCTCTCTCTCTCTCTCTCTCTCTGTATTTATTTCTCTCTCTGTATTTCTCTCTCTGTATTTCTTTCTCTCTCTGTATTTCTCTCTCTCTCTGTATTTCTCTCTCTATATATATTTCTCTCTATTTTTCTCTGTATTTCTCTATGTATTTTTCTCTCTGTATTTCTCTCTCTCTCTCTGTATTTCTTTCTCTCTATCTGTATTTCTCTCTGTATTTTTCTCTCTGTTTTTCTTTCTCTGTATTTCTCTCTCTCTCTATTTCTTTCTCTCTATCTGTATTTCTCTCTGTATTTTTCTCTCTGTATTTCTTTCTCTCTCTCTCTCTCTCTCTGTATTTCTTTCTCTCTATCTGCATTTCTCTCTGTATTTTTCTCTCTCTCTGTATTTCTTTCTCTCTCTGTATTTCTCTCTCTCTCTCTCTCTCTCTCTCTCTCTCTCTCTCTCTCTCTCTCTCTCTCTCTCTCTCTCTCTCTCTGGCAGTAATGGTGGCCACTGGTTCGGTTTAGTTTCAGTGGCACATAATACAGAAATAAAAGCTGAAAAAAAGAGAAGGAAAAAAGAAAGAGAGAAATCCAAACTGTGGGTGAGACAAAGGAGCAGCAGGTAATGAAAACACCTGAGCGCAGAGGAACAGAGAGAGGAGAGAATCAAGGCGACAAACAGCCTCGCTTCATTCAGCAGATGTAAGCTAGGTGTAGAGGAACGACTCGCCTCCCTGGAGACCAAAACTCAATTCACTGACTTTGTGCCAACGCAGCACACACACACACACTCTGCACACACACACACTCTGCACACACACTCTGCAACTGTTTGTGAGCAGTCACAATAGAAATACCATACGCTCTCCACCATGTACAGTACAGAAATCAACGAAGAAAGAGAGATGTTGTTCAGAACAGTTCAGCCTCTTAGTGTAGCACTTGGTGTAATGAAGGACTGAAATGAGGAAAGGTTTCTGATTTTGCCCACTTTTCCTTTTTTTACATGTAGATTGAAAAGCTTGTATCTCCAAAATGTCAAATTTGCAGGAACGAAGAAAAACGACCTTGTTTTAGTTTTTGTGGTTCGAAAAGGGTTTGATAAGCGCAACGATTTCTGAGTTTTTCAAACCCATAGAGGAGAATGTAATCTTGCAACTGACGTTAAAAACATGAAAATCACCGAAATTGAGTTATGAGGTTTTCCCATGTCCACACTTGTAATTACCTCTAGGCGGCTGACATGAATATTTTTTATTTCCATGATGACAATGAACACAGCATCAACCCCCAAAGAGTCCAGCTGTACATTACTGGTTGTACCGGTCGGCTCCCAGGTGTGAATGTGTGTGACTTCATCAATGTGAAGCAGGACGGTGCTGAAAAACTTTTGAGTTTGTCTTTGCACAGTTAATCAAATATTTGGAAGATAACGTCCGCTGTAAGTTACGGTAGAAATAAAAATTCAGACATTCCTGGAGGACACGGATTACATTATTTCGAGCGAGGAAGACAGGAATGGAGCTGAATTCATATGTGAGCCGACTGAGTTGAATCCCCAGCAGCAGCCATGATACACTGCACTGACGTGACGCATTGTGAGTGAACCCGTACAGACGGCTATACATATTCAACAAGCATGTACAGGAGCTTAGGAGAGCCAACGGAAACACGCAATCGATCATGTGTGACATGTACAGATCATGAGGCTCACACACAGGAGGGTTTTATTTGTTTGACCCACATACACAGAGAGAGAGAGAGAGAGAGAGAGAGAGAGAGAGAGAGATAGAGAGATACAGAGAGAGTGAGAGAGAGAAATACAGAGAGAGAGAGAGAGAGAGAGAGAGAGAGAGAGAGAGAGAGAGAGAGATACAGAGAGAGTGAGAGAGAGAAATACAGAGAGAGAGAGAGAGATACAGAGAGAGTGAGAGAAATACAGAGAGAGAAAAATACAGAGAGAAAGAGAGAGAGAGGGAGAGAGAGAAATACAGAGAGAAATAGAGAGAGAGAGAGAGAAAGAAATACAGAGAGAAAAATACAGAGAAAAATACAGAGAGAGAAATATATATATAGAGAGAGATATACAGAGAGAGTGAGAGAGAGAGAAATAAAGAGAGAGAAAAATAAAGAGAGAAAAATACAGAGAGAAAGAGAGAGAAATACAGAGAGAGAGAGAGAGAAATACAGAGAGAGAGGGAAATACAGAGAGAGAAAGAAATACAGAGAGAGAGAGAGAGAGAGAGAGAGAGAGAGAGAGAGAGAGAGAGAGAGAGAGAGAGAGAGAGAGAGAGAGAGAGAGAAAGGATGAGAGTTTGACTGAGCTTGTATTCACAATCATTTGATTTGATTCCTGTAACATCCATTTTGACCTTTCTCTCCACGCTGTCAGAGGTCTTTCTGCGGTTCATGCATTATGTGCTGAACGTCTGATAAAATAGTTCCAGTGTCAGTGGGAAGAGCGTCAGGCTCCGGCCTCACTGTGGCCGCCATGCTGCACATTAACACGCTCAGTACCGTATTTGTATGGAAGCATGGATTTTGACATAGCTGGCTGTGAATCACTGACACTGTCTCATTTTGACATTTATAGAAAAGGTTAGTTTCTGCCCTTTAGGTCAAGACTATTTCGTAGTGAGAAACGAAAAAAAAATGTTTGAGTTCCTGGTTGAAAATGTGTGAGTTCCCTGGTGGTACTGAACTCTTTTCCTGCCTTGCACCACATTGTGAATCATCCTCATTTCCCTCTCTCCTGCACAGACTCTGGGTTTAAATTATGGAATCAATTTGGGATTGCCAAAACAAAACATCTGTTTCATGGCGATATCATGAAATCATTCTCTCAACTGAAAACACAGTTTGGATTAGATCAAGTTCAGTTCTTTCATTATTTTGCATGTAAACTCTGTACCAGACTATAGAAGTAGAGATGAGTAAGGTAGAAGAAGTCTTTCTGAAATCCAGCTGAGTTACTATTAGACTCAGGAATTACTACTGAGGAAGAGGATCCTTCTGAATGCAAATAAGGTTAATTGTTCCAGTAAGTCCCATGAAACAAATTTAACATCATTAATAAACTTCATGTGACCTCTGTTATAAAATCTAAATATGACACTGTTTTACTGTGATTTACTGTTTTGTTTACCCACTTTTCCTGCCTCCTCGTCTTCTTTTACTTCAGTTAATGATTTCCTACATTTCCCAGAATGCCTTTCGACAACCCTCAGAGAGGGGGCGTGAACCTGTTGCCTTCATTCAAAGGTGGGCATATGGCCGTATAAATATAGCTTGTTAGCCAGCCAGCTCATGAACATTGGGCCGTGTCTACGATCGAGGCCACGCCCCTTACTCAAAACTACAACCTGTCTCTCTGCTGCATTGCATTCTGGTCTCTCTCCTGCTCCTGTGGGTGGAGAAACTGGTCTCTCTCCTCTTCTACGATGGATTTCTCCCTGTATGATTGTTGAACGTCTCTCGGTGCAAAATGGCGGCTCTAGAAAGAAGCCCTCGCTCTTTGATTCTGAGGGACTGACACCAAAACCTGACGTTTACCGCTGATGTTTTACATCCTGAAACATTTTCTCATATCAAACTCCATTGGTTTGTATTCTGGGTATACAGTAGATAGATGGATAAAAGCATCACCCACATGGGATATGGTAAAACTGGTAAAGCTAGTGTCCAAAAACAACCTCGCTTCAGCCTTTATACAGAGCAAAGCCTGTTAGAGCTTGGATGAGCCAGCATGACATAACCTTCTGCTTCTCCCTTTAACAGCCCTGTATTTTTGACATTGTGCAATGAATTAGCATGCGTTTGGCTCGGTACATTCGTGATATATAATGATTGAATCATGCACAGACATCATGTGTGCTGTCAGTCATGTAACAGCGCTTAGCACACATGCAAATTAACATGCACAAGATCTGGCTGCATGTCTTGGAGTTTGTTCTGTCTCTTGTTCTTATTATCCCTTTTTGTTATGTTTTTATCTGGTTTTATGTCCTTTCTTTGTAGTGCATGATTTTTTTTGTGACAAATTTAGTTAAAAGCAATGTGTACATATTTTTGACCTTCATTTTTTTATTTAGATAGGTTGCTTTTGACAGACAATCCATTTTATTTACCACAGAACATGCTTGAGGAGCCTGTGCACGTGTGTGTGTGTGGTGATACTCATGCAATATGCACAAACAACCTATTTTACAGACCACATCATGAATAGATTATGGCTGTGATATTCATATACATGACATACATACAAGATGACAGCTTAGGTAAGCTCATATCTACAAATAACCCATTCTATTTAATGGGATGTGATTAAAGTGTGTCTTTACCCAGGCAGCAGAGACACGGAGACAGAAGCTGTTCTGTAACTGGAAATCTGTCCGCACTAAAACACTTTCTTTGAGTTGTACACTGGTATTTAGTACTGTGTAGTTATGAAATACAACAACTCCAGTCATATTGTCAACATTTGAGCGATAATGTGCTGCTGCCGTGTTTATTTCACTAAACGAGGCTCAGTTCATCCTCCAGATTAAAGGATAATTCCGCTTATTTTCAACCTGGGCCTTACTTCCCTTGTTCTTGCCATCATGACGATCGATTGTGTTCAAAATGTCAAAACTTACTTCACTGTAGAGCTTGATATAGCTTCAGTTAGCTGGGAGCGCTGCTGTCCAACACACAGCAAACACACTCTCCAACAGCTGAACCCAAAAAGAGATTATTAATAATGATAATAATAATACATTTTGTTTTGGAAAAGTGCTACATAAATAAAGTTTACAAAGTACGTTACAAAATAAAAGAAGCAGTACACAATAGTGCAAAAAAACAGAGACTAAAAGGCAGTAAAGGTTAATAAAACAAGTTAAAAACAAGGCAGCAATGAAAGAAAATAAAAACAATAGAACAGAGGAATGGTAAAAGAATCACAGGAAGGCTAAATTTCAACACAATAACACTCACTGCAGTGGGACCGGCCTACATCCAATTTCTGATTATCCATTGCCTGAAATTTGCGTATATTACGATATTAAATATGTTATTTTATTTTAACTAGCTGCTCATAAGTACTCTAGTGCTGCAGAATGGCTCTTCAACACCCAGTTCCTCCAGTCGAGCTGCTCAGTATCCAGCAGCTGAAGTGTGTGTGTGTGCTGTCGGCTCAGCTCCCGGGCGTAAACGTGTGTATCTGCATGAATGTGAAGCAGGTCAGAGCCGAAGGAGGACGGAGCTCAGCGAGACCGTCACATGGATCCAGCCTGAGCAACACGCATGGCACATACATCAATAAAACCGCACACATGTGGTTTCTGCCAATATTCAGCGTACGTGTCCTTACGGTGGGAGCGTGTACCGAGGCGGGACAGCATAGTGGAGTCATCCATAAATACTGTTTGATCTTATGTGACATTTATGTCTGCTGCATGTAAGCCTGAGGCCCGGCCGTGTACCGCAGTGTAGAGCAAAGACAGCTTAGCAGTGCTCTCCCTGCATGTACTTGACTTTACAGTAGAATCCATTTAAAATGCCACAGGTCTTAGGCAAATCCCCCATAAACACACAGAACACATAATGCAGAATCATTTTTCTTGCCTTAAAGGCACATACCGCTGAATATTATTCCTGCGCTGTACGGCAGTTCGATTTATGCGGTTAAACATTCACAATATTTACCCATGGCTAGAAATGCAAGTTGCACAGTTTATGTAATCGGTGATGCCACACGTGGAGATGCACCGCTCTGCTGAGGGGGAAATGGATGTGGAGCTCCCATGAGACTGATTGCATTTTTACATGTTTAACATTTTAAGCTACTGCTCCTATCCAGAGCGGTGCTGGCCGAGAGGTTAGACAGGGGATCTGTGGGTCTTTAAAAAGTCAGAAAAGTCTCCAAGCAAACTAAAGAAGCCTTTTAAAAAGTATTAAAATATCTTAAATCCAGTTATTAGACATCTTATTTTTTCACCGTGTAATGGCATGTCCACTCTTGGATTAATACAGAACAGGGTGAAAATAATATAAAATGCATCCAATCTGCTTCACTAACCTCAAGTGAACTCCATCCTTAACTTTCTTGTTGTCCTTTTTCTTATTCTGCCCATTTATAGTTTAGCTGTGTTTGAAATAGGCTGGTTTGTCAGCTTTTTCTCTGTTTTGGGTTTTAAAGTGATGTTGATCTTTGGTTTCCTCTCTCCATTCTCTGCCGTTGTATTGGAACCGTCTGAAAATCACACTTCTGGCAACATAAACAAACGCCAACAAAGCAGATTCTGACAATATATTAAAAAAACTAGTCATGCTGCTGAATTGTGTTTAAGTGAATCTCTATCTTTATGTTTATTAAACCTTTCAGTTTGAACAAGCGTAACACCGAAATCCGGTCGGAGGAAACTTATGCTGATGGAACAAAGAAAATAATACATTTACCAATAATTGTATAGCCAAAAAAAAACTGAGAGACTTTGTTTTTTATATATTGTCAGAATCTGCTTTGTCAAAGTTCTGTCTCCCACCTGTTTTCGCCTATTTACAATTATTGATAAACAAACTTTCTTTGTTCCATCAGCAAAAATACCAAAAATAAAACTATTGCAGATTAAGATACAGCGTCTTCATCTTGCGGATACAGAGATCCTATTGGCTTCTTGGGATTTTCTGGGGATAAGGCTGCATTTTCTGGTTCAGATTGTCTGTGAAAAGTATCTTTGGGTGTAAAATATAAAATATCAATGAAACCTTCTATGAGACCAGAGAGACGTTCATGGTCAGCAGCCAGATCCTGCTAACAGATGAACTTACTTTGAAGCCATCCTGTCCTCGCTTCCTCATCCTCAGGCAGAGGATCTTTCTGTCATAAGCACTGTTAGATGGGTGTGTGTGTGTGTGTGTGTGTGTGTGTGTGTGTGTGTGATAGAGAGAGACAGACAGAGAGAGACAGACAGAGAGCGAAAGAGAGACATAGAAGGACAGAGACTGGTCAAAATAGCATAAAGTTAAAGGATGAGGGAAAGGCAAAGAGAGAAGGGAGAAGATAGCTGTCAACTCCTGTTGGCCATTTGATGTGTGTGTGAGTGTGAGTGAGTGAGTGAGTGAGTGAGTGAGTGAGTGAGTGAAAATGATATTACTTATTGGGACACACAAACTAAAAACCAAAATAAAATGCAATGCTATCTGGCCCTAAAAGAAGTCCAGACTCAGTGAGGTCCGACCGGGGAAAAAGGCGGACACAGAAAAACATGGCCGCCAGCAGAAGAGAGGCTGTGCTCACACTGCGACATGGGAGAGGTGGAGACAGAGCTGCACTTCATCATCACCTGTCCTAAATATAACCAAATTACTATTACCCAAAAATTGAACAGATCCACCCACATTTCAGAAGCCTCCCTGACATCAGCAAACTAGCCGTCCTGCTGGGAGAGGAGAAGACAAGCTGCAACACAGCAGCTAAATATATTGTGACATGCCACACACACACACACACTTCAAACCAGTCCCAGAATGAGGTTTTTTTTGTCCTTTTACATTTGTATATAATTGATGTTACAATTGTAGTAACAGTAGTAATAGTGTAATGTTTTGATTTTACTTGTTTCACACTGTTCACATCGTTCATATTGTTATACACATGTAATACACTTTGGCAATACAAATGTGTACATTTTGTCATGCCAATAAAGCACCATTGAATTGAGTGAGTGAGTGAGTGAGTGAGTGAGTGAGTGAGTGAGAGAGAGAGAGAGAGAGAGAGAGAGAGAGAGAGAGAGAGAGAGAGAGAGAGAGAGAGAGAGAGAGAGAGAGAGAGAGTGTCAGGGGCAGAGATACAAACATTTAGAGAAAGTGACAGAAAGGGCGAGAGAGAGGATACCTGTCCACTGTGGTTGGTTGCACACATGGAGTGTGTGTGTGTGTGTGTGTGAGAGAGAGAGACAGAGAGAGAGAGATGGAGAGAGGGAGAGAGAGAAATACCTGTCTGCTGTTGTTGGCAATATGCACATCTAGCACACTCGGCTGGGTGTGTGTGAACAGTTTTAGAGAGAAACAATACCTGTCCGCTGTGGTTGGTGACACACACGTCTGTTTTGGTTGGATACACATTTTGGTGTGTGTGTGTTTGTGAAAGTGCAAGTTAAAAAGTGTACCTGTCCACAGAAGTTGGCAGTGCTGTTGTCTGATACGTGTGTGTGTGTGTGTGTGTGTGTGTGTGTGTGTGTGTGTTTGAGAGTGAGAGAGTGAGAGTTAAAAAGGGCTACCTGTCCACTGTAGTTGGCAGTACTTTTGCCTGATGTGTGTGTGCGCATTTGTTTGTGTAAAGGGAAACAGAGTGTGTGTGTGTGTGTGTGTGTGTGTGTGTGTGTGTGTGTGTGTGTGTGTGTAGGGATACCTGTCAGCTATAGTTGGGGACACACACGTCCAATGTCCCCCTGCTCTCTGCTGCAGGTCATCAGCTGCTGCTCTGTCACACCACACTACCGGGATAAGGACGCACACACGCACACACACACACACACACAGACACACACACAGACACACACATTACCACAGGAATTTTAAAAACACACTCATTCATACATTCATGAACACTGTTATATGCTCACTTAATGCTGTACCAAACAATCACACACACACACACACACACATACACACACGCATTGAGACGCTTACAGACATAGACACAAAAAACACACACAAACATTATAAAGCACACAAGCATACACTTCACATTGTCCTTCTATCCTTATGAGGACCTTCCATTCATTCCCAAACCTGAACCCTAAGCTAACTTCAACCTAATTCTAATCTTAAAGGGTAACTTCGGTATTTTTCAACCTGGACCCTATTTCCCCATCTTTTTGTGTCTAAGTGACTCTGTAGGGTCCTTTCCATAATGTTGTCAGACACTTATAATAACAATCTGAGCCTGTCGGTGGCAAAAACAAGAACTTTTAGTGGACGTACATTGACGGTGTGATTTGCCCCGTCGGATTACATTGCAGCTCGTTTCGCGGCTGCCGGCTGAAGCGATCTCGCTCAATACTGGACCAATTTCAAAAATTGTTGTCCCCTTTAGTCACTTACACACAAAAAGATGGGGAAATAGGGTCCAGGTTGAAAAATACCGAAGTTACCCTTTAACTCAAGTCCTAATCCTAAACTCATTCCTTACAGAGGCCAAAATATCCTCACTCTGAAGATCTGAAGCTAAAGGACAGAAGTACAAGAACACACACACACACACACACACACTTGTAGAGACAGATACACACACACTGATTCACACGCATGGTTGCACCCACGCAGCCATGCATGGTGAATGTGACTGATAGTGTGTGATCCGGCCCTTTGGTGTCACTCAGCAGATCCACCTGAAGAGAAGACTCCTCCAGAAGTGGATCTGATCAGACTGTTGTCTTCAACTTCTGGGGTCACTTCAGGTGTGTGTGTGTCTGTGTGTGTGTGTGTGTGTGTGTGTGTTCTGGTACTACTATCCTTGTGAGGACCAATTTGAGTTTTACACCTTTGGAGTGACGACATTTTTGCAAAGTGAAGTGACCCATGCTTGGGCTCTCCTGGCAGTTCAGTTTAGTAATAAAGTACTAAAGGTGACGAAGCTAAGGCTAGCTACATCTGTATCATCTTTTAATTTGCTTCTCAAAACATATTTTTATGAACAGGCTTTTGCACATTGTCCTGTTTTACTCCTCTTGTTTTATGTTTTGTTATTTTTATGAGCTATGTATCTTTTATTCTAGTTGAAAAAGTCATGGAAAAGACATTTTAGCTGGTGTTCTGTCCACATCTGCTTTTGGGCAAAAGTGACA
Organism: Centroberyx gerrardi; assembly: GCF_048128805.1. Lineage (NCBI taxonomy): Eukaryota > Metazoa > Chordata > Actinopteri > Beryciformes > Berycidae > Centroberyx > Centroberyx gerrardi. Next base: position 31,334,429 of record NC_136002.1, read on the forward strand.
GTTGAAAAGACGTCTTTTCAGGGTCGTTGAAAAGACGACATGAACATAGACACGCCACGGCTGGCCAGAATTTAGCCCAGCCCAATGAATTAGCCCAGTGAAGTCTTTGGTCTTCATTGTGGCAAAATGTGGGCCTGGACCAACCGGGACCAACCGACCTGAAATCAGCCATTAATGGGACGATCTGCTTATTTCACGATACGATTTGATACGTGATATGTGGTTCAGGATTCAATACAACCACGATACGATGTAATAAATAAAAGGTCAGTGACAACAAAGTCTGATGACTTTGATGACCAGAATTCTGTTTATTTCTGAGGCACAAATCTTTCTAGCGATGCCATTGGTGTCATGGCTCTTGCCATGACTCTAGTTTTCCTTGTGTTTCTCGTTGTTCCCTGCCCCCTGTGTGTCTCCGCCTCCCTGGTTTGTCTTTCTGTGTTTGTCTGTGTCTGTCGTGTGTGGCGTGGGCGTGGCTCCCTCTCCTTCCCAGCTCCTGGGCTCCTGAGTTGCCGACACACCTGAACCTCATCACTCATCACCTCCTGTATATCAACCCCGGCGTACCTACCAGTGGTGGCCAGATTGTTCTGTTAGGAATGGTTGTCTTCTTGGACCCAAATGCAGACACAGACAAAATGTAAAAGGAAAAGCGATTTATTGGAGGTTGGAATTAGAAGTGGTGAGATGAAGGCAGGCAGCCGGAGTAGGGAAGATGATCGGAGCTGGGCTGACCGGCGAGCTGACGAGCTGGTGGGTTAGCCGGCGAGCGAGTTAACCTGGTGATGCCCTTCGGTTTAACCAACGCTCCCGCCGTCTTCCAGGCTCTCGTTAACGACGTCCTCCGAGACATGTTGAACCGCTTCATCTTCGTTTACCTGGATGACATTCTGATCTTTTCTCGGGACATGGAGGAACATACCCAGCATGTGCGGTTAGTGCTCCGTCGTTTACTTGAGAACAAACTGTTTGTGAAAGCCGAGAAGTGTGAGTTTCATAAGTCTTCTGTGAGTTTCCTGGGTTACATCATTGAGCGGGGACAGGTGAAGACGGACCCGGCCAAGATCCAGGCAGTGTCGGAGTGGGCTAGACCTACTACCCGGAAACAACTCCAGCGATTCCTGGGGTTTGCTAACTTCTACCGGCGTTTTATCAAAGACTACAGCAGAGTTGCAGCTCCCCTAACCCGGCTAACCTCTCCTGTTTCTAGCTTCTCTTGGACCCCTGAGGCTGATACCGCGTTTAACCACCTCAAGAGACTCTTTACCTCCGCCCCGGTTCTGATTCACCCAGATCCCTCTAGGCAGTTTGTGGTAGAGGTGGATGCTTCTGACTCGGGAGTGGGGGCTGTGCTTTCTCAGCGTGCGGCCGACGACATGAAACTACATCCCTGTGCATTTTTCTCCCGACGTCTCTCCCCTGCAGAGAGCAACTATGATGCTCTCTCTCGCCAGTCTGCACTCGAGAAATCAACCTCTGAGCCGGAGCCCATCCTTCCCTCTTCCTGTGTGGTTGCTGCAGTTACGTGGGAAGTGGAGGATGTAGTTCGAGAAGCGCAACGCACCCAGCCAGATCCAGGTAATGGTCCTCCTAACCGTCTGTTTGTGCCTGAATCCGCCAGGTCCCAGGTTCTCCAGTGGGGACACGCCTCGAAGCTCTCCTGCCACCCCGGTCTCCATCGCTCGCTGTCCTTCATCAAACGGCGATTTTGGTGGCCCTCTATGGAGAAGGATACCAGGGGTTTTGTGTCAGCCTGCTCTGTTTGTGCCCGCAGTAAATCTTCTCATCTTCCTCCAGCTGGATTACTGCGACCTCTACCCGTTCCCAGCCGTCCTTGGTCCCATATTGCGGTGGATTTCGTCACCGGCTTACCTCCATCATCTGGTAACACTACCATACTTACCATTGTTGATCGGTTTTCGAAGTCTGTCCATTTTGTTCCCCTTCCTAAACTCCCCTCTGCCACTGAGACAGCTGATCTTATGGTTAATCATGTGTTCCGGCTTCATGGTATTCCACTAGACATTGTCTCCGACAGAGGACCACAGTTCATCTCTCAAGTGTGGAAGAGTTTTTGCCAGGCGCTGGGTGCCACTCGCAGTCTTTCCTCTGGTTACCACCCCCAAACGAACGGCCAGACGGAGCGGGCAAATCAGGATTTGGAAGCAGCTCTTCGGTGTGTCACAGTGCGCAACCCGTCCAGCTGGAGTTCACTCCTACCCTGGGTCGAATACGCTCACAATTCCCTCACCAGCTCCGCCACAGGTATGACCCCTTTCCAAGTCTCTCTGGGTTTCCAACCTCCTCTTTTTCCCGCTCAGGAAGAGGAGGTGGCGGTGCCGTCCGTGCAGGCCCATCTCCAGCGGTGTCGTCGCATTTGGAAGGCGACTCGTGCCGCCCTTCTCCGCTCTGCTGCCCGTAACCAGCGCTTTGCCGATCGCCACCGGACTCCTGCGCCTGCATACCAGCCGGGACAAAAGGTATGGCTTTCCTCTCGGGATTTGCCTCTGCTGACAGTCTCGCAAATTGGCGCCCCGTTTTGTGGGTCCATTTGAAATTGAAGGGATCGTCAATCCATCTGCGGTGCGCCTGAAGTTGCCTGCCTCCATGAGGGTCCATCCCACGTTTCATGTCTCCCTTCTGAAGCCTGTCTCTTCCAGTCCCTTATCGCCTCCCACCGCTCCCCCTCCACCTCCCCGGATGATCGACGACCATCCAGTTTACACTGTGCATCGACTCCTGGATGTTCGCCGCCGTGGCCGGGGGTTCCAGTTTTTGGTGGACTGGGAGGGATATGGTCCTGAGGAGCGTTCTTGGGTTCCCAAGCGGGACATTCTGGATCCTTCTCTCATCCGTGATTTCTATCGGGAGCATCCGGATAGGCCTGGTGGGTCGCCTGGAGGCGACCGTTGAAGGGGGGGTACTGTCATGGCTCTTGCCATGACTCTAGTTTTCCTTGTGTTTCTCGTTGTTCCCTGCCCCCTGTGTGTCTCCGCCTCCCTGGTTTGTCTTTCTGTGTTTGTCTGTGTCTGTCGTGTGTGGCGTGGGCGTGGCTCCCTCTCCTTCCCAGCTCCTGGGCTCCTGAGTTGCCGACACACCTGAACCTCATCACTCATCACCTCCTGTATATCAACCCCGGCGTACCTACCAGTGGTGGCCAGATTGTTCCACCAACTCCGTGGTAGACACACTCTCGGTCGCTCAGCACTTTATGTCTGGACTTACCTTGTGTATCAAGTTCTGTTAATGTTGATCGTGTCTCTCCTGTGCCCAGGATTTCCTCCATGAGTCTCTCCACCTGCCCACGCCACATCTGCCAGCCACCCAGCTTTTCTGCCTGTCTGCCAGCTCGTTACACTCCAACCCGAGCTCCAGCCAGCCGTCTCGCTCGCCGGCTAACCCACCAGCTCGTCAGCTCGCCGGTCAGCCCAGCTCCGATCATCTTCCCTACTCCGGCTGCCTGCCTTCATCTCACCACTTCTAATTCCAACCTCCAATAAATCGCTTTTCCTTTTACATTTTGTCTGTGTCTGCATTTGGGTCCAAGAAGACAACCATTCCTAACAATTGGCTGCTACAATGTAAACAACAATTTAAAAATGTCATTACAAAGTGTAAATAATATAATTTGGATGGAGAGCTTGTGAAACTGTGACGGTCAAGCGTCTCATTAGTGATTTCTACAGCAGAATAACATGGAGCTGATATCACCATTCATTTTTCTGCCCCGCGATATGTATTGTCACATTTTTGCATTGCGATATATTGTCCCATCACTACCTATTAAGTAACGTCTCTCTGACGTCACAGCGACGTGCTGAGCGGGTCTCTTCCTACACTTATCTTAAAAATTGATGAAGGTTTTTAACTGCTTTTTGTGTCTATTTGTTCTTTTTATGCTATCTGTGATTCTATAAAGCACCCTGCTTCAGCCATGATAGCTCTCACTGCTCATGCTAACTACCCTGTTCTTCTAGTTATTCCAAACAAATCGGTGTTAAACGCATCACTTTTTTTTTTATCTTTTATTATCAAAAATACACATTTCATTTAAAACATACACATCCCTATACAAAAATCTAGAATAAATCCAACCCACACATATAAAAACCAAACCCACACATAAAATAAACCATACCACATACAAAACCTAGAATAAAAAACAAAACAAACAATAAACCATTAGACCATATAAATCCACACATCGCATCGCAGAGGATTTTGCCCAGGAAAGAGCTACCAGACACCGGCTGTTCAGAACAGACAATGTAAAAGCTTTCATGAACTGGATATACAGTTGGTTGAATTGACAATGACTGATTGGTGATAAAGAGTAACAAAACAAAAATGTATTTATATGTAAATGTCATGGCTGATTACTTTTATGGGTGTCATGTCTTTTGGAATGAGCAGGGTTTCTGCAGCAGGGTGAAATCGTTGTAATGTTCTCTTATCCAGTCTTATTAGGTGCTGCACCCCCCTGTCACAACGGCACAGTTCTGTCTCCGAGCGGGACGGACGGGTAAATGGTAAGTACTCATTGTTATCTCCGTAATTGAAATAGTGTAATAATTTTAAGTGTCTGCGATATCTGCAGATGTCCCTTTTGAAGTTCCTCCCTGTCGAAATTGGTGAGGCATGGAATGAGGGTCAGCCTCTCTCCACGAGCCTTATCTCCGCTTCTGACAAGGTAAGTGTTGTAGATAGGTTTTAATATATTAGGGTGTAGAGATGGACTGGCTGTTGCCGTATAAAAGGCTCTTACAGCAGGCAGTTTGTACGGGCCATACAGTCAGTCTGTTACTGGAGATGGAGGGTCGTGGCTCTGGCTTGGAGTAATTACAAATTTACAATTACAAAGTTGTTTGCACCCATTTTCTGAAGTATTATCTGCTGTAGTGGTGGTTCAATGAGTTTGGTCTGGTTCTGGGAAGAATGTGTTTGCTGTTGGTAGCAATGCAAGTAGTGCATGTCTGTGTGTGTGTGTGTGTGTGTGTGTGTGTGTGTGTACATGTGTGATTGTGAGGTACAGCACTTCACTTGGCTGATGAGCGCAACGCATCACATAAAAACAGCGCTAGAGTCTATAGCACAGAGCCAGTTGAAACAGATGGGGAATGCTCTGTACATTAATGCAGGTCTGTGATTGGATAATAATAAACCATGCCTCCAATGATTTCATTTGCTAGTCTGCAAGACTAAATGAACATCTCTGATTAGATAATATAAACTATGTTCTAAGTTTTCTGTTAACAAAACGGTAACGATTTGAAGACGAGATGAAATTTTAATAATCCCTGTGTGGAAACTGGGCTGCTGCAGCAGCAAAATAACAATCAATACTGCAAATACAAAATTAAATATGAACACAAATCTAGCAAATAGGGTATTAAACATAACACAACCAACAATTCCAACATGTCAAGAACATTAAATGTAAATGTATGAATGAAAAGTATGAATAAATATGATTTACTGCCTTACGAGGGCATTCAAACAGCATTCGAACATACAGAGACAACTAAAAGGAATGAAAATATGCATGTTTTGACAATATACCAAAAAGTGACATATATGCAGAAAGAAATAAGTAAAAGATTATAAAAATATTGAGATGCTGTATATGCAACATATACAAATGAGAGAGAATATAGTAATATGAACACACACAAACTCCCCACATACACTCCCTATGTTCCTCTCTCTCGTTCACACACACACACACACACACACACTCACACACACAAACTCACTCTCAACCACACACACACACACACACACACACACACACACTCTCTCTCTCTCTGTCACACACTCTCTCTCACAGAGCCATGAGGCAGGAAGCGGACATGTTGCCAGACAGAAACATTACGGCGCTTCTCTTCTCTTCTCCCTCTGGATGGGACGGCCTGGAGGCACACCTGGGACTGTGATGTGTGTGTGTGTGTGTGTGTGTGTGTGTGTTTGCTGGATGCTAAACCCTGCAGGTACATGTTGAGCTGACATGTTGCTGGTTTTAAATGGGATGTCCAGCGGATACATATTGGGTTGTGATGGCTTTGGCTTCAGGGTGGCACCTCCAGAAGCGACAATAATGTCTTTGTGTTCAGATGGCAGAGCAGGGAGGTGAGTGAGGGGCGATGGCTTCAGATGAAATAGACGTGAAGACATGGGCGTGACTACTTCCTGGTTCCGGAAGCAAAAAAAAACATTCATTTTTCGCATACACATCGTCACGTGACACACCATCCGGAGCGTTCCAAACGCTGAAAGACCTGAACCGCTGCGTTGAAAAACCTAGCATAGATGGAAAACAAGACTAAGGTACAACTTTGTGTACATACGGGTGTTAGGGGGTGAATGAATTCCTCCAACTGCGCCATCGAAGTCCTCCAATCACAGAGCTCGCTCCGTCGTCTTGTCATGTGGGAGAGACAAAGTACATCTAGAGCTAGACATACAAGATAGACCTAACGTTATAGAGAAAAAACTCGATTCGGCACCAACGAGGTTGAAACATTTGTAACCGAGGATCATTACAGCAACCTTGAGTATCGTTTTCTGACCTTGGAGACTCAAGGGGTTTTCTGTTGTGTAGTATGGCGTTTATCGCTGAAGTTAAAATCCCTGTGAGTCTGGTGGCTGGAGAATCTGCGCAAAATGGAACCGAAAACCGAAAGTCTCAACTATATAATTACTGGACTGAACCATCTTTTGCTTGAGATGGTACAACTTTTTTTGATGTCTTTTGCTTAGGATGGGATGGCTGGAGGGTAATTGACTGGTTTTCATTATATTAAGCTTTAGCTGGTGGAGCATGAAGGCACCTGCTCTGTTTTGATGTTTTTTGGCTTCAGATTGGACGGCAAGAAACGACGGGATTGAAGCGTCTTTCACTTTGGGGCGGTAGTGATGAGAGCTGCTACATGTTTTATTTTGATATTTCTTTGGCATTACATATGATGGCTGGAGGGTAATTACTGGATTGAAGCGTCTCGTAAGACGGTAGAGCTGAGAGGTACAAGCTGTATTTTGATATCTTTGGCTTTAGATGCCATATCCAGAAGGCACATATTGGATTGCGATGACTTTGGCCCTGGATGGGACAGCTGGGAGGTACATGTTGGACTGCGATGACTTTGGCTCTAGATGGTACAGCTGGGAGGTAGATGTTGGATGGAGATGTCACACTCCAGCCTGTGGTCTGTGGCCATGTCATCGAAAGCCAAGACACTTCACTCTCTTTGCACACAGGACTAGCTTAGTCACGCACACACACAGACATCTGAACCACACACACACACACACACACACACTGGATGTCCTCCAAAGCCATGTCTCTGTCATTCTGCCTTAGTTGCCTTCTCCTCTAAGCTCTATTATACTGGGCCGGCTTCCACCTCCCTGGCTGCATCCATATACTCATCTATTACCAGACACTCTTGGTGGGAGAACGGCTCTCCTCCTCAGGGTTGGAAGGAACAGAGATGATTAAGTTGTTAGTTTATTCCAAGTATAACAGATTTGTTTTTCTTTTGTTTTGTGTCCAAACATTGCAGACTATACTGCAATCTTCTGAGCTAGTTAGAACCAAATAAAGGAACAGTCTGTAGCATCCATTACCAGTAACCATAATGCAGTCTTAGGGGAACGACTCTTGTTTTGGGTGTAAGAGGTCCTGGAAGAGTCCTTACACTGGAGTTCTCTGTGACTCTCTGGCTTCTCTAGTAAAAAACCTTGCTGGATTAAAACGTCATGTAGTGTAGTAAAAGTGATATCCATAAATAACCAAATTTAAAAAGAATAATCCACCCTAAAACACTTTTGGGAAAACAGCTATTGGCGATGTGCCATGCATTTCTGGAGCCATTTTGTTATTTGGTGGTGTGTTTTTCTTATTCCTGTGGATAACCGGCCAAACAGAGATGTCATGTCAAGATATTTCCATCAGCTACAATGGAGTTTGATATCTAATGTAAATGTTAAATGTTTCAGGATGTAAAACATCAGCGGTAAACGTCAGGTTTTGGTGTCAGTCCCTCAGAATCAAAGAGCGAGGGCTTCTTTCTAGAGCCGCCATTTTGCACCAAGAGACGTTCAACAATCATACAGGGAGAAATCCATCGAAGAAGAGGAGAGAGACCAATTTCTCCACCCACAGGAGCAGGAGAGAGACCAGAATGCAATGCAGCTACAATACAGGTTGGGGTTTGAGTAAGGAGAGACTCTCACTTTTTCTTGACTGGAAAAACTCTCACTTTGCTATCACTATTGCTCTCTCTATCTTTGCATATAACACTGAATGCAGCAAGTTCACGCCCCTTCTCTGGGGGTTGTCAAAAGGCATTCTGGGAAATGTAGAAAATACCTAACTGAAGTAGAAGTAGATGAGACAGATTAAGGGAAATAGGATAAAACACTTTAACAATCACAAAGTAACTCCTGGAATGTATCTAACATCACAGATTGATGATAGTGGATTTTCTGTATAATGTACAATCAACTGCAATGGCTTTTATATTTTATTTTGTCTTTTGTAAGGACCCCCTCGAAAACGAGATGGTACATCTCAAGGGGTTTTATCCTGAAAATAAAATTTGTTATTATTTTTCCTTTAAGGATCCAAGACATCAACATGACAGTGGGCATTGTTTGGGCAGCGGTGGAGAAACTGAACTAAAGAGAAACTAAAGTTTTGCTTTGCTAAATAAGGAAAGGCCAAATTGTAAACTTTTGACATACAATTGTATCTGAGGCACCGCTGACCAGAGAATTTAATTGTCCCGTGAGAATTTATATCGCAAAACGCAGAGGTTGGGGGTTTAATCCATTAATTACATGAAGTCCTAACATAATACTAGTCCTTACATAATACTAGGCTTTAGACAGGTCATATATTCTATTTTGTTGAAATATTACACCCTTTGTGATGATGGGAAAGTGGAGAATAAAGAGATGCAAGGAGAGGAACAACAGAGGATAGCGATAAGGAGAAGAGGAGGTCAAACGAAGACGAGGATGAGAGGGAGGAGAGATACTGGTCATATGTTCTTCTCTGTTCCGACATAACACCCTTAGTGATTATGGCAATGAGGAGAACGGAGAGGAGGAGGAAGGAGAGGGGATAAGGCAAAGAAAAGGTCAGTGAAGAGGAGGAGGAGGAGAAGTAGGAGTAATAGAGAGAGGCTGGTTTTATATTCTACTGTATTGGGATGTAACTCCTGATATGATGATGGCAGTGTGGAGAAGGGACAGATGAGTCACCAGGAGTAGGAGTGATGAGGACAAGAAAAGGTCAGTGATAAACAGGAGGAGGAGAAGCAGGAGGAAGAAAGGGCAGTCACATTTTGTCTTCCATCAAGACCTAAAACTGTGTATGATGCAGGCGGCTTGGAGGAGAAGGGGAAGGAGTGGGGGATGAGGCGGCTGAAGGAATGAGGAGGTAGTGGAAGGGTAAGTAGAAGAGAAGGAAGAAGACAAAGATGGATAATAATGAGAAGGAGGAGAAGCAGGAGGAGAGGGAGGTGTACGACTGCTGCTCTGTTCTAATTCTGTAGAACTTAAAGGAACAGTTCACCCAAAATTCAAGTTTTGCCATTATCTAGTCAAAGAGCGCAAAAAGAGCAAGCTAGGTACCACAGCTCCATCTCAGCCTTCTCCCAATCAATTAAAGTGAACAGGGCCTGGTTGGTTAGATTTCTAAAAAAATGCATCTGTAATCTTCAATCAAATGCTGAGTAGGACATTAGTTCAAACACCCTGTTGTGTCATAAAGACCCTGTGGTGTCATAAAGAAAGACTTCAGGTCATTTCTCTCCCGGGTTGCTCTTGAGGTCGTCCTGGCTCCAGAAGGTTCCCATCTCCTGCCACCCGCTTCCTCCATTCACCTGGCAGAAGCTCCCCTGATGCCGCGGTGCTATCAGCAAAATTTGGTGGTATGTGTCTAGAAGCGGGCGAGGCTGCTGCGTCTGTGTGAGCCAGCATGTTGTGACGGAGGCCTTCACGACATCCACCGTCTTCTCAGGGTGGAGTTCGATGGGCCGGCCCCAGAATTCCCCAACGTGCAGCCAGTATCCCAAAACAGTTTTCAATCAACCGCCTGGCTCGCGAGTGTCAGTAATTATACGCTTTCTGTGCATCATCAAGGTTGACACCTGAGGGATAAAAAGAATAAGCACAAACAACATACTATTAGACAGCAGTTGGAAAGGTTCCATAGTCTCCAGAAATCACGAGAAATCTCTGCCCATTCACTGCCTTTGGGTAAGGAAACAAAATCCTTTCTCAGGACCCTCCAGATGGCCTGGCAAACCTCGGACACAATCAGTGAAACTGTCGTCGACCCGTCGATTTATAACTAGCTGCAACACTTTTCTGGCTACTACCAGAAGCGAGGATTCTCAAAGTAACAGCCAATCTCTCTTGTAAACTGACCGGACTACGATGGGTCCTTTCATGCCGTAAGAGCAGCTTGATCCGATGTAGCAGGTCATCGAAGCGGTGCGCTGACGTGTGAAAGCAGCTGAAGTGCATCGCTTCATCTACAGCACAAATTGGCTTTACTAGCTGGCTGTGTTCCCCAGTCATACGTCTCTCTATGTGTAACGAGTGGACAGACCATCTCCTTTTGCGACGCTTTTGTCTGGTTAAAAACCATAAACATTGCAATTCCTCCTCGGCATTAATAATCCGTTGTGACGGTCCCCTGGCTTGTTTTCATATTCTATGTCTTTAGTTTCTATAGTGCAGCAGGTACCTGGAGGACGGAGTGCTGATTACCGTAGTTGGAAGCACCTGGGCCCGGTGCTCCCCTTCTATAAGACCCCGCCTTTCTGGCTTGAGAGTCCCTTTTCTCTCTCTCTCTCTCTCTCTTGACCACGCATAGTTGTTTTGTTTGTAGCTATCCAACATCTTTCTTTGACACGACACCCTGCACACATGCATACACGCACCCTCACCACTGATTCTACTGACGAACACACCTCATTGTTTCCTTAGTTTAGTTTGTGTTTAGGATCATATACTTTATCTAAATAAATCATTCATTACTTGGCTTTCAGTCCCCCTCTCTTTTGTCATGGCTCCAGAGCCAGGTTGTGACAAATTGGGGGCTCGTCTGTCTTTTTGGGTCCGTTTTGCGCGAAAGGGTATCTTCTACGTGCCGCCATCATTGCTGTTTCTTGTTGTGTTGTTTTTCCGGTGCCTTCTTCTACTACTTCCTGCTTTACAGGGTATTTTCTCTCTCTACCGCCCCCTGTCTTTGTGGCGAATATTGTAACGGAGAATGCGCCAAGTATAAACGCCTTCGCGCTCTGTTGAAGCACCCGGGCGAAGGTATAACCGAGCCTTTATGCCGCTGCATTCCATTGCTGCCCTGCCAGCTCTGCTGCTCCTACAGCGCTGTAACTCCCTCCACCTCCCCAGCCGCCTCCTGCAGTAGCGCTCATGAATTCCCGTTACGTTGGCTTAGTATGTCTGTTATATTGTCAATATTATAATATGGTGACATGCATCCCTCAGGCTCTGTTCCTCCGCTCTTGGGGGATCGTGTGCTCCCAGCCAAATTATGGCGCGCTCGCTTAGATTTGTTCTGTGAGCATCCGGGAGCAGAGCCACACCGCCAACTGCTGCAGTAAAATGGTTTTATGTTTTGACGAGAGTGTTTTCCGACTGAAGCTGAATTGTTTGAGAGAAGCCTGAGACGGAGCTGCGGTAGCTGTGTGTTTGGCGGTTGTATGAACTTCAAAGCGGTTTTCACTGACGTGGGTGTGAGTGGATAATGACTTTCATTCGGGGGTGAATGGAGAGAGAGACAGAAAGGAGCAGCGTTAGTAGGAACAGCAGTGAGCGGCTCCGTCCCTAGAGTCACTTAAACTAAGTTCACAGTACTTGCCGTCTCGGGCTGTGTGCTAAGTGTCCCAGTCCATTTACACTGGGACATCACACCCTTTACACTGTTGGTCCCACAAAGTGCCATTAAGTAGTACTGCAACAAACACGGGTGTTAAATTCAACATGGGTGTCATGGCAGCTGTGTTTGCTGTTAGACTGAAGTGAAATTGTAGTTTAGGACATGGGCATGTGTAAATGTCGGTTTATTTTTCCGTTACCTGTATGTACAGACACCTTTTTGATAGAGAATCATGTATTAGGACATAAATGTTAGTGTAGTCAGAATCATGATATGTTTAACATGAAGACAGAATATGAAAGATTAGTCATTGAGGAGAGCTAGCAAGGCCAGAAATATTGTTTTTTTCTACTCCAAATGGCTATTAGTGATCTGACAAGACTAATTATTCATACTAATAGGTACTTGCTGGTATATATGAAATTGTTTTGGCTGTAATTGAACTGTTTAATGTTTTATTTCATTTAAATTTTCATAATTGTTTTATGTTTATGTTTTTGTATTTATTTTGAATATGTAACAACAAAAAACTCCCAACAAAACAAAAGAAAATCAAAACAAAACAATAAAATACATCAAATAGACAAAAAAAGGAAACAAAACCGAAAACATACGGTAAATTCTTGACAAAAAAAAAAAGTATTACATGTTCGAAAAGGAGTAGGAAGAAGTAAAAACTTATTTTGTCCTGCCCCTTTTCTTTAATTAAATAATCACATCATATATATTATTTTGTACATCTATGTTTTGTACATATCAAAAATCTTTTTTTGTACCTTTTTTTACACTGATTTATATTTGTGCTTTTGTTGTCGTTATTGATTGTCTATTATTGAGTCCTAAAATAATCTTAAATTTTCTTAAGTAAACAAATCTACCTCACCACATTCGCATAATCTTTCTCTTGTTTTAAGAAAAATAAGATTTGAAAGCTGAGACTAACTGACTTGTTAAGATGGATGTGTAGTGCAGCCTCTCCCCTGAGTCAGAAGGGTTCATCTGAAGCTCCAGGGTTACAGACTGGGACAGAGAGGAAGGAGAGGGCGGCCCGAGAGAGACGGGGTTCAGCCGAGGGTCAGACCGAGCGAGGGACATCTCTCCCACCGCCACTTACCCAGGAGTGCATTATGAGCCGGGGTGGCTGGCAAGTTCGGGGTCACGCCGGGGTCAGGGCGAAGACCGGGACATTTCGCCGCTGTTGTGGAAATAAAACTCAACTTTTCATGTGATTTTTATAGGAAGAGCAAATTCCACATCCCTATGGCCCATGAAACACTTTCTAAGCATTAAGGAGTTATCAAAAATGTATGGTTCTCTGCCTTTTCTAAATTCATACATTTAGGTTCTTGAACTTACAAGATACTATACTCTTGTTTCCACACTTATACAAGATTAAAGAAAACCAATTTCGAGTGCATAACATTATTTGCTGAAATTGAAATTTTGTTAACTTTCAGCGCCTGTCACTTTGAGTGGTAAAAAACATGCTCAGCTCTAAACGCTGTGCCCTTTCCATAGTTAATACCACAAGAAGGAGGCCAGCGCTGTAAAAAGAGCGTGTTTTTTCAGTGTTTTTTCAGTGTATCTTCACACAGTCGCAGTTTACATCAGGCTTGGGCTGCTGAAAGAGCGTTCATGGTGAAATGATGTGAAATGATGCCCTGAAGGACACACGTGTTGGAGTGGGGCGTCCTGGTGGCTCAGTGGTCCTGCGTTTGAATCCGGAGTGAGTCCAGGCTTGCCTTCAGATTTAAGTCAAATCGAAAATAAAACAAATCCCACACAAAGTCAACAGTGCTAATCCAAAAGTCTATAGTCTTTATAATAAGATGTGTGGAAGTGTTGTCAGTCTGTCAACCATGGACCTCAGATGCCCACTACTACCATAATATGTACCATATGTTTTATGTAGGGTAGGTCTACTTTTTTTTAAATGACGCGTATCTCATTTTGCAATGTTAAAAACATAACAAAACTCAAACTTTTTGAATTGAAACAAACACACACACACACACACACTTTCTCCCTGCTGATGCATTTTGGGTCTCATCTTACATTTCTCTGCATCCTTATACACCACATTTTTTAACCTATTTATCCAGGTTGCTGGATAAATATTTCTTGCTGAGCATGCATGCTTTTTTGTTTTTCCCAGCAACACCCTGCTTCACATTCATACAGTTCCACACATTCACACTGACGAGCTGCCCAGTATAACTAGTCTACTGCTGGCTCCTGAGCAGCTCAGTGGGGACAATTGGGATTCAGTCTTGGTCAGGAGCATCTCTGTCACAGCTGCTGAAGGAGAGTAAAGTGTTTCTTATTCACCTTACTTCCCTAGATTTTCCCAGTGAACTATTTTACAAGCAAACCAGAACCAGAAGAGCGGGTTGTTGAATGTGTTCACAAACACATTAAATGTCAGTTTTCAGGTTAACGCTACAAATTCGTCCAGCTGCATCTGATCTTGGTGAGTAGTTTATAGTCTGGTTTTCATGGTGGTCAAGAGCCAAATAACCCCCGTGTTAAGTGCAATATTGCTTTAAGTAGGGAGCTGTCTGATTGCTGATGCGCCACACCTGTGTCTCTCCACCTCCGCCACACCGGAGCGGGAACGTACCGGCCGTCCCACACTCTGCCCAGCTGTGTCCTGTATGGGAATGGGTGCTGTCTCTGGAGCTGCCTCTGACCTGAGGCTCCGCAGCGTACACAGATTTATAGCGTGTGATATAACAAAGTGGAAAAGAGAAGGATGACGTCAGAGAGAGAATTTGGATTTTATTTGGAGCTCCATCTTTTCAGCACATCATGTTAAACTAGCAACCTCTAGCAGTCTCGATGGTGTTTCATCATGATGACATTTGTAGATGAATGCGTACGATTAACATCCTTCTTTCTACATTTTTTATTCCTATAGAGAATAAAAAGGTTTACATATTGTCACCCAAATCGCACAGTATTGTGGAATAAGAACACATCAGATGATAATTTAGACACACGTTATCAGTCAATAGGCTGTTATGGCTCACATATAGCCGGGTGTAATGGTTATGCGTAACGATACAGCTGCTGCTTATACAGAGTTTGCCAATGCAACACTTGTCTGTCTTTAGAGGCCGAGCTGATTTTCTAGCCCATGATGACTGGCATTTATGTGCACACCAGGTTAAATAGGTGTGTGACGTGGGAGTGATCATTAGACTTAGGTTTCACAATGACTGAGATTTATATAACAGAGCAATGCGTGAACACCATAAGCAGGGTTTTATAAATATGCCAATTTTGTCCATTCACAGATTTATAGTCTTGAGTCTACACCGTTTTTACATCCGGCCCCAGGAAAGCGCCAGTTAATAAGAGCAGAGTGGAAGTTAATGAGACCAGAGTGGATGTCAATGGGGAGTAAGAAAATGGTCTTGATGCAGTCATACTTTATTAACGTCTTTGACAGTTAACTATTACCCTGACAAAGACATTACTAGTCAAAAGAAAGATGTTTAAAATTGATAAAAGTATTACTGAATTAAGCCCATCAGTGTGCGGCGACTTATAATTCCAGTTCAGTGTGAATGTTTTGTTTCACCAACCCAGCAGTCCTCTTTCTCTCCCCCTCTTCCTCTCCAGAGGGCTGGAGCTGCGGCCGGGAAGAGGTGACGGCAGGGGGGATGGGACAAAAATGGAAGAGAACATTTTTCACAGCGCTGAGTGGTCTCCGTGAGGCTAGAGGGTTGAGGACAAAACAGGGAAAGAACATTAGCCGTGTTACGGTTAAGCTATGTCACGATGGCAGGTGTTAAGCTCCCAGGGCTTCTCAGCAGAGAGAGTCCTCAAACTGTTTCAGCCTGGGAGTGAAAGTGAGTAAATACAGCCTCCCCCTGGGCCCTAGCCTTATTAAAACATACCGGTATTCAAATACAGGCTGAGCTGCAGCCCATGCCTCCACAAATTCAAGTCTGTCTCATGACTTCTCTCACATCATCTCCTCTTTCTGCCCCATATTTCCTGCACTAACCAGAGACGATGCGTTGCCTAGGCAGGAGTAATCTTCAAAGCTGCTACATGCAGCATTTTATGTCTCACAATATAGACCGCATTTCCCATAAACCCCCTTACCTCTCAGAACGTGAAGTTGAAACTATGCAGTTAGAATAGTGGAACTGGGATAAAGTTGTGTATTACTTGCAAAGCAAAATATGTAGTTCTTGTTTTGTGCCATAAAGCAATTTCCCCCAAAATCCAACCTGGTGCCACATAATGTAAAATGCAGTGTAGAGGTTGATAGAGACTGACAGTCTTTTCGCCGATTGTCTTGTTTGTTTATGGTAATTATAGTAAATTAATGTGGCAATGATTTATTCATGTTAAATGCTACACGTAGCACCTAGAAAATCGTACTGGTAGGAGGTTGGGACCCATCAGAAACAGACCCATAAGCAGTGTTGGGGTCGTTACTGGAAAAAAGTAATACATCACACATTACTCGTTACTTTTCTTAAAAGTAATTCATTACTTTATGTATTACTCCCTGAGAAAGTAATTAGTTACATTACATTAACACATTTGTGTTACACCCTAAAACCATTGTGCTAGGCTTACTTACATTCAGTGGTCCGATAAATATTGTCGAGCGAAGCCACATTACCAGCAGATGTATCTAAATAATGACACAAAATATGTCTTTAAGGTTTTTTTTGCAGCATTAAATTTAGACTTTCTGTGCTGTATTTTCCACTTTCAGCTCGTTCATGTCACTCTACTCTAATTCTGATATTTCCGACGTGACTTGAAGGCAGGAGAAGGAGTTAAGGATTTAAAGAGGCTAGAGAATCGATCTGTTAGATCAGTAATGAATGAATGACGGCTGAAACTGCAACAGTAATGCCTTACTTTACTCCACTGCAGGAAAAGTAGTTTTGAGTGGCTGTGGCGGGGCCTGGAGGGAGTGTGCCGTCCAGTAAAGCTGAGCTCGAGGTGAGAGGAGGGTAAAGAGTTACAAGTTCAGCCGGAGTTGGTGTTGTGGCTCGGAGAGATAGAGAAGCTGGGGAGGAAACACAATGAGAGCTGGAACATCTCTTTACCCCGCCAGGCCGGGCTGCAGCTAAGAGAGCTTATGCAGTCATTTAAGAAGCCATTTGGTGGCTGCCATGACATAACACATGTAAGTTGGTGGGCACTTTTATCCAGAGTGCTTTACAACACCATGAGTGCATCTAATTTTAGCTCAGCTGGTCCCAGTGGGAGTCAAACCCCCGACCTGAAGTGTCAGGACAGCAGAGTCACTGACTAGAATTTGTCGTAAGCTTTAAACACATTTCTTCAAGAAATACTTCACACCCACCACTCTGAATACCCCCCCCCCCCCCCCCCCCCCCCCCACATATCCATCCTCAACTTGCTAAAATACATTATTTTCTGTTTTTTTTTTTTTTTTTTTATATAGATATTTATTGACTTTTTCGCTTTCTACTTTACAGAACACACAAGTACAAGTTACTAGTACTTGTACTAGTTTTACTATTTTTCACATTGTAGAATAATAGTAAAGACATCAAAACTATGAGATTACACAAATGGAATTATGCAGTGACCAAAAAAGTGTTAAACAAATCAAAACTATCTTATATTTTAGATTCTTTAAAGTAGCCGCCCTCTACGTTGATGGAAAGGCAAAAAGGCTTCGGAAAGAAATTCATACATACAAACTTTTGACTGGTAGTGTACGTAAAACATAAATAAGACAAAATAAAGAATAAAAAATTAAACAAAATTGATTTTATACATATCTATATGTTATTATATATAATTATTATATCAGGTTTACATTGTCATGTCCACTGCACTATAAATAGCATCAATGTAACTTAAATATACTCTACATATATATATATATATATATATGTAGAGTATTATAGTCTTGTATATTGTATTGTATTGTCCTGTTGTCCTGTCTATATACTGTGCACTGTATATGGTTGAATGACAATAAATCTGCTTGACTTGACTTGACTTGACTTGACTTGAATGACATGAAAACCAAAACTCAGCTCAGCACAAATATATATTTATGATACCACTTTGTTAAGGTACAGTTACTAAATGTAGAATATTAGGTGTCACATATGGAAAATTAGTTCAACATCAATAAGGTTGCGTCTTATGAACTTATCCTGTATACAAATGCTCTGGTCAGTGTAGCTGAAATGCTTACATCCATATATTTGAGAAAACGTTTCCATGAATTATTAAAAACGTTAGTTTTTCAGTGCAAAAGGCACGTCAAGAAATCTAACGGAGTATGTTCTTTTTTCTGAAGTCTTAAAAAATCATCCTTCCTCTCTCCTCACCTCGTTTCTCTCATTCCCTTTGAGCCCGACTCCAGCCCTTCTGTTTTACTTTGAAGCCGCACAGCGGACCCAAATGGCAGCGAGAGATAACTGTTTGAAAAATTCAATACCCAGAAATCCTGTAAAGTGACGTCAGTGAACTTCACAGAGCACGCTCATGTTCATGTTCATCAACCTGGCTGATCTGTGATGCTTTATACCAAAGGAAGCCAAAGAGACGAGAGGGGAAAAGATCTAACGTGGTGAGTCAGCTTTCTCTGGACGGAGCGCTGCTCTGCTGTTTAGGAGACAGTTTGGATTTCACTCTCAAGTTTTGAGTCATCACTTCCTGTTGTGAGTGTCCATACCTGACACCAGACTTTCATTTGGGCAAATAGTCCAAATACAAGGTGTCTCAAATAGGAGGAAGGGATACTCTTCTCTGCTGCAGCCCCAGATTGTGATTTAGGCTCATATGTTGGGTGTATTTTGACATAAAATCTTAAACCTGCAATAAGACCTTATAACCAATTCTGAAACTAATGTGTGCTGTGGAGATTTCATTGAGACATAATGATATAAACCAATATCCACTCACCTTTTTTCTAAAGCTTGTTGTCAAATTCCTCTCCTGAACGAAGCTCCTCCCGCTCCATTCAGCAGCTTTTCATTTAAAAAAAAAGACTAGCTTGGTTCCCCCCTCGCTGTTTAAAAGCAAAAAAATGTCTTGTAATGGCGGAATCGATGAAGCGAGTGAGTAAACTTGTTAAATTAGTAAACTTGTTAAACTAGTAAACTTGCTACCTGCCTCTTCACTTGTCATTGTGGGACATGTGACCTTCAGCGGGAGAAAGATCTGTCAAAGTCAGATTAGTAACCGGCGTCACTTCTCCATAGGTACAGTTAGCTTAGCTGTTAGCCTCCTTTCTGCACGCTGCTTTGCAATGTCATGGCCGGCTCAAGAACCATGACAAATAACAAGAGGTGACACAAAAAGTTAAAGGAACAACCAATAATTTATTAGTAACAACCAAGAATATCAAAAATGCTATGGGGTGTGATAGTCAGTGAGTCAGTAGTGAGGGTGTGTATGTATGAATGATAAAATAGTGAGTGAAGTGTTGTATGACAAAAGTAGAACAAAGCAGGAATGGGACGCGTGGAGAGTAAGGAGCAGAGTTTCCCCTTTCTCTCCCATCATGGAACCAGTGGGGTGCGCTCTTATAGGACTGGGAACACCGGGCCCAGGTGTTCCCAATCCATGAACGACCCGACCACACCTACTGGGCGTCTGCAACACAAAACACAAAGACAAGCAGCCAGCCCAACAGTCAAAAGAGGCGGGGTCGTCACAGCAATGTTTGTCCTTGGTAGGCCTCCGTAGTGCAGTGGCTTTGCTGTGTGTTATTTACAAATGTGTTGCGGTTTCTGTCGCCCTCTAGTAGTCAGAAAATGCTGCTTATTGCAGCTTTAAGCTTACACTCATACGTCATAAGGCTGGATGTGTGCCAGCTACATACCCAAGCTGTTAAATGTAAATGTTAGAACCATGTTAGTGCCATGTTCTACCCACTGAACTGCACAGGGAATAAAACCTCTAACCCTGCTAGTGTTGATGGATCTCTAGCCGGTGAACTCTAGAGAACCGGAGTTCTTAAACTATTTCAGCCCGAGACCAAAAACAAACACAGTAAAACATAGCAGCTCTCCTGTCACTGAGCAGACCCACCAGAGACAGGCTGTTACAGCGGCCGGCTGCACGGAGAGAGGCGACGGGGTTCATCTTGGGCGAGGCTCGAGTGTGGGAGGAGGAGAGAGTCGAGGGGACAGAAAGAGACGAGCTTCTTCACAAACAGTCCTCACAGTGCTGAGAGGCTCCCAGAGGGCCGCCCGGCGGGACAAAGAGGGAAGAGAACATCAGCCTGAGTTCACGTAAGGCTTCAGACTATACTCTACAGCATCAACTATTCACGGCTGGAGGGCACAAGGCTTATCCAAACACCGAGCCGGCAGCAGTCTTCCCTTTGTTGCAGCTGATTGTTAATGTTTT